>NW_021315812.1:45911-46616 GCF_002162155.2 Triticum dicoccoides | reverse complement strand
ATTACTCACTGTTTTGGGGTCCCAGAGTGATGTCCATGATTAACAAACCCTGGGATGTGTTTACATGTCGGTCATAAACATTCCCAGTTTTGGCCGATTCTGGCCCGTTTCGTGGACTATTACTCACCGTTTTGGGGTCCCGAAGCGATTTCCATAGTTGTTAAACCCAAGGTGCACTGATGTGTTGGTCATTAACACTCACAGTTTTGGCCGATTATGGCCCGTTTCATGGATTATTACTCACTGTTTTGGGGTCCTGGAGTGATTTCGATGATTAACGAACCCTGGGGTACGTTTACGTGTCGGTCATCAACATTCACAGTCTTGGTCGATTCTGGCCGTTTCATGGACTATAACTCACTATTCTGGGTCCCGAAGTGATTTCCACGATTAACGAACCCTGGGGTGCGTTTACGTGTCGGTCATCGAAAATCGCAATTTTGGCCGATTCTGGCCCGTTTCAGGGACTATTACTCATTGTTTTGGTGTCCTAGAGTGATTTCCACAATTAACGAACCCTGGGATGTGTTTACGTGTCGGTCATAAACACTCGCAGTTTTGGCCGAGTCTGACCCGTTTCGTGGACTATTACTGAACGTTTTGGGGTCCCGAAGTGATTTCCATAGTTATTGAACCCCAAGGTGCGCTGATGTGTCGGTCATCAACAATCGCAATTTTGGCCGATTTTGGCCCATTTCACGGACT
>NW_021315812.1:44116-45475 GCF_002162155.2 Triticum dicoccoides | reverse complement strand
TTGGTCATTAACACTCACAGTTTTGGCCGATTATGGCCCGTTTCATGGATTATTACTCACTGTTTTGGGGTCCTGGAGTGATTTCGATGATTAACGAACCCTGGGGTACGTTTACGTGTCGGTCATCAACATTCACAGTTTTGGTCGATTCTGGCCGTTTCATGGACTATAACTCACTGTTCTGGGTCCCGAAGTGATTTCCACGATTAACGAACCCTGCGGTGCGTTTACGTGTCGGTCATCGAAAATTGCAATTTTGGCCGATTCTGGCCCGTTTCAGGGACTATTACTCATTGTTTTGGTGTCCTAGAGTGATTTCCACAATTAACGAACCCTGGGATGTGTTTACGTGTCGGTCATGAACACTCGCAGTTTTGGCCGAGTCTGACCCGTTTCATGGACTATTTCTGAACGTTTTGGGGTCTCGAAGTGATTTCCATAGTTATTGAACCCCAAGGTGCGCTGATGTGTCGGTCATCAACAATCGCAATTTTGGCCGATTTTGGCCCATTTCACGGACTATTACTCACTGTTTTGTGGTCCCGGAGTGATTTACACGATTAACAAACCCTGGGGTGTGTTTACGTGTCGGTCATCAACACTCGCAATTTTGGCCGATTCTGGCCCGTTTCATGGACTATTACTCACTGTTTTGGGGTCCCAGAGTGATGTCCATGATTAACGAACCCTGGGATGTGTTTACATGTCGGTCATAAACACTCCCAGTTTTGGCCGATTCTGGCCCGTTTCGTGGACTATTACTCACCGTTTTGGGGTCCCGAAGCGATTTCCATAGTTGTTAAACCCAAGGTGCATTGATGTGTTGGTCATTAACACTCATAGTTTTGGCCAATTATGGCCCGTTTCATGGATTATTACTCACTGTTTTGGGGTCCTGGAGTGATTTCGATGATTAACGAACCCTAGGGTACGTTTACGTGTCGGTCATCAACACTACAATTTTGGTCGATTCTGGCCGTTTCATGGACTATAACTCACTGTTCTGGGTCCCGAAGTGATTTCCACGATTAACGAACCCTGGGGTGCGTTTACGTGTCGGTCATCGAAAATCGCAATTTTGGCCGATTCTGGCCCGTTTCAGGGACTATTACTCATTGTTTTGGTGTCCTAGAGTGATTTCCACAATTAACGAACCCTAGGATGTGTTTACGTGTCGATCATAAACACTCGCAGTTTTGGCTGAGTCTGACCCGTTTCGTGGACTATTACTGAACGTTTTGGGGTCCCGAAGTGATTTCCATAGTTATTGAACCCCAAGGTGCGCTGATGAGTCGGTCATCAACAATCGCAATTTTGGCCGATTTTGGCCCGTTTCAGGGACTATTACTCACTGTTTTG
>NW_021315812.1:41202-42342 GCF_002162155.2 Triticum dicoccoides | reverse complement strand
GGGTGCGTTTACGTGTCGGTCATCAACACTCGCAATTTTGGCCGATTCTGGCCCGTTTCATGGACTATTAGTCACTGTTTTGGGGTCCCAGAGTGCTTTCCACGATTAACGAACCCTGGGATGTGTTTACGTGTCGGTCACAAACACTCCCAGTTTTGGCCGATTCTGGCCCGTTTCGTGGACTATTACTCACCGTTTTGGGGTCCCGAAGCGATTTCCATAGTTGTTAAACCCAAGGTGCATTGATGTCTTGGTCATTAACACTCACAGTTTTGGCCGATTATGGCCCGTTTCATGGATTATTACTCACTGTTTTGGGGTCCTGGAGTGATTTCGATGATTAACGAACCCTGGGGTACGTTTACGTGTCAGTCATCAACATTCACAGTTTTGGTCGATTCTGGCCGTTTCATGGACTATAACTCACTGTTCTGGGTCCCGAAGTGATTTCCACGATTAACGAACCCTGCGGTGCGTTTACGTGTCGGTCATCGAAAATCGCAATTTTGGCCGATTCTGGCCCGTTTCAGGGACTATTACTCATTGTTTTGGAATCCTAGAGTGATTTCCACAATTAACGAACCCTGGGATGTGTTTACGTGTCGGTCATAAACACTCGCAGTTTTGGCCGAGTCTGACCCGTTTCGTGGACTATTACTGAACGTTTTGGGGTCCCGAAGTGATTTCCATAGTTATTGAACCCCAAGGTGCGCTGATGTGTCGGTCATCAACAATCGCAATTTTGGCCGATTTTGGCCCGTTTCAGGGACTATTACTCACTGTTTTGGGGTCCCGGAGTGATTTCCACGATTAACGAATGCTGGGGTGCGTTTCCGTGTCGGTCATCAACACTCGCAATTTTGGCCGATTCTGGCCCGTTTCATGGACTATTAGTCACTGTTTTGGGGTCCCAGAGTGCTTTCCACGATTAACGAACCCTGGGATGTGTTTACGTGTCGGTCACAAACACTCCCAGTTTTGGCCGATTCTGGCCCGTTTTGTGGTCCCGAAGCGATTTCCATAGTTGTTAAACCCCCAAGGCGCGTTGATGTGTCGGTCATCAGCAGTCACTATTTTGGCTGATTCTGGACTGTTTCAGGGACTATTACTCATTGTTTTGGGGTCCCAGAGTGATTTCCA
>NW_021315812.1:35899-38751 GCF_002162155.2 Triticum dicoccoides | reverse complement strand
GATTAACAAACCCTGGGGTGTGTTTGCGTGTCGGTCATTAACCCTCGCATTTTTAGCCGATTCTGGCCCATTTCATGGACTATTGCTCACCGTTTTGGGGTCCCAGAGTGATTTCCATGATTAACGAACCCTGGGATGTGTTTACGTGTCAGTCATAAACACTCGCAGTTTTGGCCGAGTCTGACCCGTTTCGTGGACTATTACTGAACATTTTGGGGTCCTGAAGTGATTTCCATAGTTATTGAACCCCAAGGTGCGCTGATGTGTCGGTCATCAACAATCGCAATTTTGGCCGATTTTGGCCCGTTTCAGGGAATATTACTCACTGTTTTGGGGTCCCGGAGTGATTTCCACGATTAACGAATGCTGGGGTGCGTTTCCGTGTCGGTCATCAACACTCGCAATTTTGGCCGATTCTGGCCCGTTTCATGGACTATTAGTCACTGTTTTCGGGGTCCCAGAGTGCTTTCCACTATTAACGAACCCTGGGATGTGTTTACGTGTCGGTCACAAACACTCGTAGTTTTGGCCGATTTTGGCCCGTTTTGTGGTCCCGAAGCGATTTCCATAGTTGTTAAACCCCCAAGGCGCGTTGATGTGTCGGTCATCAGCAGTCACTATTTTGGCTGATTCTGGCCTGTTTCAGGGACTATTACTCATTGTTTTGGGGTCCCAGAGTGCTTTCCACGATTAACAAACCCTGGGGTGTGTTTGCGTGTCGGTCATTAACCCTCGCATTTTTAGCCGATTCTGGCCCATTTCATGGACTATTGCTCACCGTTTTGGGGTCCCAGAGTGATTTCCATGATTAACGAACCCTGTGATGTGTTTACGTGTCAGTCATAAACACTCGCAGTTTTGGCCGAGTCTGACCCGTTTCGTGGACTATTACTGAACGTTTTGGGGTCCCGAAGTGATTTCCATAGTTATTGAACCCAAAGGTGCGCTGATGTGTCGGTCATCAACAATCGCAATTTTGGCCGATTTTGGCCCGTTTCAGGGACTATTACTCACTGTTTTGGGGTCCCGCAGTGATTTCCACAATTAACGAATGCTGGGGTGCGTTTCCGTGTCGGTCATCAACACTCGCAATTTTGGCCGATTTTGGCCCGTTTCATGGACTATTAGTCACTGCTTTGGGGTCCCAGAGTGCTTTCCACGATTAACGAACCCAGGGATGTGTTTACGTGTCGGTCACAAACACTCCCAGTTTTGGCCGATTCTGGCCCGTTTCGTGGACTATTACTCACCGTTTTGGGGTCCCGAAGCGATTTCCATAGTTGTTAAACCCAAGGTGCATTGATGTGTTGGTCATTAACACTCATAGTTTTGGCCGATTATGGCCCGTTTCATGGATTATTACTCACTGTTTTGGGGTCCTGGAGTGATTTCGATGATTAACGAACCCTGGGGTACGTTTACGTGTCGGTCATCAACACTCACAGTTTTGGTCGATTCTGGCCGTTTCATGGACCATAACTCACTGTTCTGGGTCCCGAAGTGATTTCCACGATTAACGAACCCTGGGGTGCGTTTACGTGTCGGTCATCGAAAATCGCAATTTTGGCCGATTCTGGCCCGTTTCAGGGACTATTACTCATTGTTTTGGGGTCCTAGAGTGATTTCCACAATTAACGAACCCTGGGATGTGTTTACGTGTCGGTCATAAACACTCGCAGTTTTGGCCGAGTCTGACCCGTTTCGTGGACTATTACTGAACATTTTGGGGTCCCGAAGTGATTTCCATAGTTATTGAACCCCAAGGTGCGCCGATGTGTCGGTCATCAACAATCGCAATTTTGGCCGATTTTGGCCCGTTTCAGGGACTATTACTCACAGTTTTGGGGTCCCGCAGTGATTTCCACAATTAACGAATGCTGGGGTGCGTTTCCGTGTCGGTCATCAACACTCGCAATTTTGGCCGATTTTGGCCCGTTTCATGGACTATTAGTCACTGCTTTGGGGTCCCAGAGTGCTTTCCACGATTAACGAACCCAGGGATGTGTTTACGTGTCGGTCACAAACACTCCCAGTTTTGGCCGATTCTGGCCCGTTTCATGGACTATTACTCACCGTTTTGGGGTCCCGAAGCGATTTCCATAGTTGTTAAACCCAAGGTGCATTGATGTGTTGGTCATTAACACTCATAGTTTTGGCCGATTATGGCCCGTTTCATGGATTATTACTCACTGTTTTGGGGTCCTGGAGTGATTTCGATGATTAACGAACCCTGGGGTACGTTTACGTGTCGGTCATCAACACTCACAGTTTTGGTCGATTCTGGCCGTTTCATGGACCATAACTCACTGTTCTGGGTCCCGAAGTGATTTCCACGATTAACGAACCCTGGGGTGCGTTTACGTGTCGGTCATCGAAAATCGCAATTTTGGCCGATTCTGGCCCGTTTCAGGGACTATTACTCATTGTTTTGGGGTCCTAGAGTGATTTCCACAATTAACGAACCCTGGGATGTGTTTACGTGTCAGTCATAAACACTCGCAGTTTTGGCCGAGTCTGACCCGTTTCGTGGACTATTACTGAACGTTTTGGGGTCCCGAAGTGATTTCCATAGTTATTGAACCCCAAGGTGCGTTGATGTGTCGGTCATCAACAATCGCAATTTTGGCCGATTTTGGCCCGTTTCAGGGACTATTACTCACTGTTTTGGGGTCCCGGAGTGATTTCCACGATTAACGAATGCTGGGGTGTGTTTCCGTGTCGGTCATCAACACTCGCAATTTTGGCCGATTCTGGCCCGTTTCATGGACTATTAGTCACTGTTTTGGGGTCCCAGAGTGCTTTCCACGATTAACGAACCCTGGGATGTGTTTACGTGTCGGTCACAAACACTC
>NW_021315812.1:34594-35752 GCF_002162155.2 Triticum dicoccoides | reverse complement strand
CAAACACTCGTAGTTTTGGCCGATTTTGGCCCGTTTTGTGGTCCTGAAGCTATTTCCATTGTTGTTAAACCCCCAAGGCGCGTTGATGTGTCGGTCATCAGCAGTCACTATTTTGGCTGATTCTGGCCTGTTTCAGGGACTATTACTCATTGTTTTGGGGTCCCAGAGTGATTTCCACGATTAACAAACCCTGGGGTGTGTTTGCGTGTCGGTCATTAACCCTCGCATTTTTAGCCGATTCTGGCCCATTTCATGGACTATTGCTCACCGTTTTGGGGTCCCAGAGTGATTTCCATGATTAACGAACCCTGGGATATGTTTACGTGTCAGTCATAAACACTCGCAGTTTTGGCCGAGTCTGACCCGTTTCGTGGACTATTACTGAACGTTTTGGGGTCCCGAAGTGATTTCCATAGTTATTGAACCCCAAGCTGCGCTGATGTGTCGGTCATCAACAATCGCAATTTTGGCCGATTTTGGCCCGTTTTCAGGGACTATTACTCACTGTTTTGGGGTCCCGCAGTGATTTCCACAATTAACGAATGCTGGGGTGCGTTTCCGTGTCGGTCATCAACACTCGAAATTTTGGCCGATTCTGGCCCGTTTCATGGACTATTAGTCACTGTTTTGGGGTCCTAGAGTGCTTTCCACGATTAACGAACCCTGGGATGTGTTTACGTGTCGGTCACAAACACTCCCAGTTTTGGCCGATTCTGGCCCGTTTCGTGGACTATTACTCACCGTTTTGCCGTCCCGAAGCGATTTCCATAGTTGTTAAACCCAAGGTGCATTGATGTGTTGGTCATTAACACTCATAGTTTTGGCCGATTATGGCCCGTTTCATGGATTATTACTCACTGTTTTGGGGTCCTGGAGTGATTTCGATGATTAACGAACCCTGGGGTACGTTTACGTGTCGGTCATCAACACTCACAATTTTGGTCGATTCTGGCCGTTTCATGGACCATAACTCACTGTTCTGGGTCCCGAAGTGATTTCCACGATTAACGAACCCTGGGGTGCGTTTACGTGTCGGTCATCGAAAATCGCAATTTTGGCCGATTCTGGCCCGTTTCAGGGACTATTACTCATGGTTTTGGGGTCCTAGAGTGATTTCCACAATTAACGAACCCTGGGATGTGTTTACGTGTCGGTCAT
>NW_021315812.1:32486-33338 GCF_002162155.2 Triticum dicoccoides | reverse complement strand
AAGGTGCGCTGATGTGTCGGTCATCAACAATCGCAATTTTGGCCGATTTTGGCCCGTTTCAGGGACTATTACTCACTGTTTTGGGGTCCCGCAGTGATTTCCACAATTAACGAATGCTGGGGTGCGTTTCCGTGTCGGTCATCAACACTCGCAATTTTGGCCGATTTTGGCCCGTTTCATGGACTATTAGTCACTGCTTTGGGGTCCCAGAGTGCTTTCCACGATTAACGAACCCAGGGATGTGTTTACGTGTCGGTCACAAACACTCCCAGTTTTGGCCGATTCTGGCCCGTTTCGTGGACTATTACTCACCGTTTTGGGGTCCCGAAGCGATTTCCATAGTTGTTAAACCCAAGGTGCATTGATGTGTTGGTCATTAACACTCATAGTTTTGGCCGATTATGGCCCGTTTCATGGATTATTACTCACTGTTTTGGGGTCCTGGAGTGATTTCGATGATTAACGAACCCTGGGGTACGTTTACGTGTCGGTCATCAACACTCACAGTTTTGGTCGATTCTGGCCTTTTCATGGACCATAACTCACTGTTCTGGGTCCCAAAGTGATTTCCACGATTAACGAACCCTGGGGTGCGTTTACGTGTCGGTCATCGAAAATCGCAATTTTGGCCGATTCTGGCCCGTTTCAGGGACTATTACTCATTGTTTTGGGGTCCTAGAGTGATTTCCACAATTAACGAACCCTGGGATGTATTTACGTGTCGGTCATAAACACTCGCAGTTTTGGCCGAGTCTGACCCGTTTCGTGGACTATTACTGAACGTTTTGGGGTCCCGAAGTGATTTCCATAGTTATTGAACCCCAAGGTGCGTTGATGTGTCGGTCATCAACA
>NW_021315812.1:31663-32065 GCF_002162155.2 Triticum dicoccoides | reverse complement strand
GTCCCGAAGCGATTTCCATAGTTGTTAAACCCAAGGTGCATTGATGTGTTGGTCATTAACACTCATAGTTTTGGCCGATTATGGCCCGTTTCATGGATTATTACTCACTGTTTTGGGGTCCTGGAGTGATTTCGATGATTAACGAACCCTGGGGTACGTTTACGTGTCGGTCATCAACACTCACAGTTTTGGTCGATTCTGGCCGTTTCATGGACCATAACTCACTGTTCTGGGTCCCGAAGTGATTTCCACGATTAACGAACCCTGGGGTGCGTTTACGTGTCGGTCATCGAAAATCGCAATTTTGGCCGATTCTGGCCCGTTTCAGGGACTATTACTCATTGTTTTGGGGTCCTAGAGTGATTTCCACAATTAACGAACCCTGGGATGTGTTTACGTGTC
>NW_021315812.1:28041-29926 GCF_002162155.2 Triticum dicoccoides | reverse complement strand
GAAGCGATTTCCATAGTTGTTAAACCCCCAAGGCGCGTTGATGTGTCGGTCATCAGCAGTCACTATTTTGGCTGATTCTGGCCTGTTTCAGGGACTATTACTCATTGTTTTGGGGTCCCAGAGTGATTTCCACGATTAACAAACCCTGGGGTGTGTTTGCGTGTCGGTCATTAACCCTCGCATTTTTAGCCGATTCTGGCCCATTTCATGGACTATTGCTCACCGTTTTGGGGTCCCAGAGTGATTTCCATGATTAACGAACCCTGGGATGTGTTTACGTGTCAGTCATAAACACTCGCAGTTTTGGCCGAGTCTGACCCGTTTCGTGGACTATTACTGAACGTTTTGGGGTCCCGAAGTGATTTCCATAGTTATTGAACCCCAAGGTGCGCTGATGTGTCGGTCATCAACAATCGCAATTTTGGCCGATTCTGGCCCGTTTCACGGACTATTACTCACTGTTTTGGGGTCTCGGAGTGATTTACACGATTAATAAACCCGGGGGTGCGTTTCCGTGTCGGTCATCAACACTCGCAGTTTTGGCCGAGTCTGACCCGTTTCGTGGACTATTACTGAACATTTTGGGGTCCCGAAGTGATTCCCATAGTTGTTAAACCCAAGGTGCATTGATGTGTTGGTCATTAACACTCATAGTTTTGGCCGATTATGGCCCGTTTCATGGATTATTACTCAATGTTTTGGGGTCCTGGAGTGATTTCGATGATTAACGAACCCTGGGGTACGTTTACGTGTCGGTCATCAACACTCACAGTTTTGGTCGATTCTGGCCGTTTCATGGACTATAACTCACTGTTCTGGGTCCTGAAGTGATTTCCACGATTAACGAACCCTGGGGTGCGTTTACGTGTCGGTCATCGAAAATCGCAATTTTGGCCGATTCTGGCCCGTTTCAGGGACTATTACTCATTGTTTTGGGGTCCTAGAGTGATTTCCACAATTAACGAACCCTGGGATGTGTTTACGTGTCGGTCATAAACACTCGCAGTTTTGGCCGAGTCTGACCCTTTTCGTGGACTATTACTGAATGTTTTGGGGTCCCGAAGTGATTTCCATAGTTATTGAACCTCAAGGTGCGCTGATGTGTTGGTCATCAACAATCGCAATTTTGGCCGATTTTGGCCCGTTTCAGGGACTATTACTCACTGTTTTGGGGTCCCGGAGTGATTTCCACGATTAACGAATGCTGGGGTGCGTTTCTGTGTCGGTCATCAACACTCGCAATTTTGGCCGATTCTGGCCCGTTTCATGGACTATTAGTCACTGTTTTGGGGTCCCAGAGTGCTTTCCACGATTAACGAACCCTGGGATGTGTTTACGTGTCGGTCACAAACACTCATAGTTTTGGCCGATTTTGGCCCGTTTTGTGGTCCCGAAGCGATTTCCATAGTTGTTAAACCCCCAAGGCGCGTTGATGTGTCGGTCATCAGCAGTCACTATTTTGGCTGATTCTGGCCTGTTTCAGGGACTATTACTCATTGTTTTGGGGTCCCAGAGTGATTTCCACGATTAACAAACCCTGGGGTGTGTTTGCGTGTCGGTCATTAACCCTCGCATTTTTAGCCGATTCTGGCCCATTTCATGGACTATTGCTCACCGTTTTGGGGTCCCAGAGTGATTTCCATGATTAACGAACCCTGGGATGTGTTTACGTGTCAGTCATAAACACTCGCAGTTTTGGCCGAGTCTGACCCGTTTCGTGGACTATTACTGAACGTTTTGGGGTCCCGAAGTGATTTCCATAGTTATTGAACCCCAAGGTGCGCTGATGTGTCGGTCATCAACAATCGCAATTTTGGCCGATTCTGGCCCGTTTCACGGACTATTACTCACTGTTTTGGGGTCTCGGAGTGATTTACACGATTAA
>NW_021315812.1:25954-26668 GCF_002162155.2 Triticum dicoccoides | reverse complement strand
TGGGGTGCGTTTACGTGTCGGTCATCGAAAATCGCAATTTTGGCCGATTCTGGTCCGTTTCAGGGACTATTACTCAATGTTTTGGGGTCCTAGAGTGATTTCCACAATTAACGAACCCTGGGATGTGTTTACGTGTCGGTCATAAACACCCACAGTTTTGGCCGAGTCTGACCCGTTTTGTGGACTATTACTGAATGTTTTGGGGTCCTGAAGTGATTTCCATAGTTATTGAACCCCAAGGTGCGCTGATGTGTCGGTCATCAACAATCGCAATTTTGGCCGATTTTGGCCCGTTTCACGGACTATTACTCACTATTTTGGGGTCCCGGAGTGATTTACACGATTAACAAACCCTGGGGTGCGTTTACGTGTCGTTCATCAACACTCGCAATTTTGGCCGATTCTGGCCCGTTTCATGGACTATTACTCACTGTTTTTGGGTCCTAGAGTGATGTCCATGATTAACGAACCCTGGGATGTGTTTACAAGTCGGTCATAAACACTCACAGTTTTGGCCGATTCTGGCCCGTTTCAGGGACTATTACTCACTGTTTTCGGGTCCCGGAGTGATTTACACGATTAACAAACCCTGGGGTGCGTTTACGTGTCGGTCATCAACACTACAATTTTGGCCGATTCTGGCCCGTTTCATGGACTATTACTCACTGTTTTGGGGTCCCAGAGTGATGTCCATGATTAACGAACCCTAGGATG
>NW_021315812.1:24014-24302 GCF_002162155.2 Triticum dicoccoides | reverse complement strand
GATGTGTTTACGTGTCGGTCATAAACACCCACAGTTTTGGCCGAGTCTGACCCGTTTTGTGGACTATTACTGAATGTTTTGGGGTCCTGAAGTGATTTCCATAGTTATTGAACCCCAAGGTGCGCTGATGTGTCGGTCATCAACAATCGCAATTTTGGCCGATTTTGGCCCGTTTCACGGACTATTACTCACTGTTTTGGGGTCCCGGAGTGATTTACACGATTAACAAACCCTGGGGTGCGTTTACGTGTCGTTCATCAACACTCGCAATTTTGGCCGATTCTGGCC
>NW_021315812.1:22070-23761 GCF_002162155.2 Triticum dicoccoides | reverse complement strand
GGTCCCGAAGCGATTTCCATAGTTGTTAAACCCAAGGTGCATTGATGTGTTGGTCATTAACACTCACAATTTTGGCCGATTATGGCCCGTTTCATGGATTATTACTCACTGTTTTGGGGTCCCGGAGTGATTACGACGATTAACGAACCCTGGGGTACGTTTACGTGTCGGTCATCAACACTCACAGTTTTGGCCGATTCTGGCCGTTTCATGGACTATTACTCACTGTTCTGGGTCCCGGAGTGATTTCCACGATTAACGAACCATGGGGTGCGTTTACGTGTCGGTCATCGAAAATCGCAATTTTGGCCGATTCTGGTCCGTTTCAGGGACTATTACTCAATGTTTTGGGGTCCTAGAGTGATTTCCACAATTAACGAACCCTGGGATGTGTTTACGTGTCGGTCATAAACACCCACAGTTTTGGCCGAGTCTGACCCGTTTTGTGGACTATTACTGAATGTTTTGGGGTCCCGAAGTGATTTCCATAGTTATTGAACCCCAAGGTGCACTGATGTGTCGGTCATCAACAATCGCAATTTTGGCCGATTTTGGCCCGTTTCACGGACTATTACTCACTGTTTTGGGGTCCCGGAGTGATTTACACGATTAACAAACCCTGGGGTGCGTTTACGTGTCGGTCATCAACACTCACAATTTTGGCCGATTCTGGCCCGTTTCATGGACTATTACTCACTGTTTTGGGGTCCCAGAGTGATGTCCATGATTAACGAACCCTAGGATGTGTTTACAAGTCGGTCATAAACACTCACAGTTTTGGCCGATTCTGGCCCGTTTCGTGGACTATTACTCACCGTTTTGGGGTCCCGAAGCGAGTTCCATAGTTGTTAAACCCAAGGTGCATTGATGTGTTGGTCATTAACACTCACAGTTTTGGTCGATTATGGCCCGTTTCATGGATTATTACTCACTGTTTTGGGGTCCCGGAGTGATTTGGACGATTAACGAACCCTGGGGTACGTTTACGTGTCGGTCATCAACACTCACAGTTTTGGCCGATTCTGGCCGTTTCATGGACCATTACTCACTGTTCTGGGTCCCGGAGTGATTTCCACGATTAACGAACCCTGGGGTGCGTTTACGTGTCGGTCATCGAAAATCGCAATTTTGGCCGATTCCGGTCCGTTTCAGGGACTATTACTCAATGTTTTGGGGTCCTAGAGTGATTTCCACAATTAACGAACCCTGGGATGTGTTTACGTGTCGGTCATAAACACCCACAGTTTTGGCCGAGTCTGACCCGTTTTGTGGACTATTACTGAATGTTTTGGGGTCCTGAAGTGATTTCCATAGTTATTGAACCCAAGGTGCGCTGATGTGTCGGTCATCAACAATCGCAATTTTGGCCGATTTTGGCCCGTTTCACGGACTATTACTCACTGTTTTGGGGTCCCGGAGTGATTTACACGATTAACAAACCCTGGGGTGCGTTTACGTGTCGTTCATCAACACTCGCAATTTTGGCCGATTCTGGCCCGTTTCATGGACTATTACTCACTGTTTTTGGGTCCCAGAGTGATGTCCATGATTAACGAACCCTGGGATGTGTTTACAAGTCGGTCATAAACACTCACAGTTTTGGCCGATTCTGGCCCGTTTCAGGGACTATTACTCACTGTTTTGGGGTCCCGGAGTGATTTACACGATTAACAAACCCTGGGGTGCGTTTA
>NW_021315812.1:21184-22029 GCF_002162155.2 Triticum dicoccoides | reverse complement strand
ACAATTTTGGCCGATTCTGGCCCGTTTCATGGACTATTACTCACTGTTTTGGGGTCCCAGAGTGATGTCCATGATTAACGAACCCTAGGATGTGTTTACAAGTCGGTCATAAACACTCACAGTTTTGGCCGATTCTGGCCCGTTTCGTGGACTATTACTCACCGTTTTGGGGTCCCGAAGCGAGTTCCATAGTTGTTAAACCCAAGGTGCATTGATGTGTTGGTCATTAACACTCACAGTTTTGGTCGATTATGGCCCGTTTCATGGATTATTACTCACTGTTTTGGGGTCCCGGAGTGATTTGGACGATTAACGAACCCTGGGGTACGTTTACGTGTCGGTCATCAACACTCACAGTTTTGGCCGATTCTGGCCGTTTCATGGACCATTACTCACTGTTCTGGGTCCCGGAGTGATTTCCACGATTAACGAACCCTGGGGTGCGTTTACGTGTCAGTCATCGAAAATCGCAATTTTGGCCGATTCTGGTCCGTTTCAGGGACTATTACTCAATGTTTTGGGGTCCTAGAGTGATTTCCACAATTAACGAACCCTGAGATGTGTTTACGTGTCGGTCATAAACACCCACAGTTTTGGCCGAGTCTGACCCGTTTTGTGGACTATTACTGAATGTTTTGGGGTCCTGAAGTGATTTCCATAGTTATTGAACCCCAAGGTGCGCTGATGTGTCGGTCATCAACAATCGCAATTTTGGCCGATTTTGGCCCGTTTCACGGACTATTACTCACTGTTTTGGGGTCCCGGAGTGATTTACACGATTAACAAACCCTGGGGTGCGTTTACGTGTCGTTCATCAACACTCGCAATTTTGGCCGATTCTGGCC
>NW_021315812.1:16987-19128 GCF_002162155.2 Triticum dicoccoides | reverse complement strand
TGGCCCGTTTCATGGACTATTACTCACTGTTTTTGGGTCCCAGAGTGATGTCCATGATTAACGAACCCTGGGATGTGTTTACAAGTCGGTCATAAACACTCACAGTTTTGGCCGATTCTGGCCCGTTTCGTGGACTATTACTCACCGTTTTGGGGTCCCGAAGCGATTCCCATAGTTGTTAAACCCAAGGTGCATTGATGTGTTGGTCATTAACCCTCACAGTTTTGGCCGATTCTGGCCGTTTCATGGACCATTACTCACTGTTCTGGGTCCCGGAGTGATTTCCACGATTAACGAACCCTGGGGTGCGTTTACGTGTCGGCCATCGAAAATCGCAGTTTTGGCCGATTCTGGCCGGTTTCGGGGACTATTACTCATTGTTTTGGGGTCCTAGAGTGATTTCCACAATTAATGAACCCTGGGATGTGTTTACGTGTCGGTCATAAACACTCGCAGTTTTGGCCGAGTCTGACCCGTTTCGTGGACTATTACTGAACGTTTTGGGGTCCCGAAGTGATTTCCATAGTTATTGAACCCCAAGGTGCGCTGATGTGTCGGTCATCAACAATCGCAATTTTGGCCGATTGTGGCCCGTTTCACGGACTATTACTCACTGTTTTGGGGTCCCGGAGTGATTTACACGATTAACAAACCCTGGGGTGCGTTTCCGTGTCGGTCATCAACACTCGCAATTTTGGCCGATTCTGGCCCGTTTCATGGACTATTACTCACTGTTTTGGGGTCGCAGAGTGATGTCCATGATTAACGAACCATGGGATGTGTTTGCATGTCGGTCAAAAAAACTCACAGTTTTGGCCGATTCTGGCCCGTTTCGTGGACTATTACTCACCGTTTTGGGGTCCCGAAGCGATTTCTATAGTTGTTAAACCCAAGGTGCATTGATGTGTTGGTCATTAACACTCATAGTTTTGGCCGATTATGGCCCGTTTCATGGATTATTACTCACTATTTTGAGGTCCCGGAGTGATTTTGACGATTAACGAACCCTGGGGTACGTTTACGTGTCGGTCATCAACACTCATAGTTTTGGCCGATTCTGGCCGTTTCATGGACCATTACTCACTGTTCTGGGTCCCGGAGTGATTTCCACAATTAACGAACCCTGGGGTGCGTTTACGTGTCGGTCATCGAAAATCGCAATTTTGGCCGATTCTGGTCCGTTTCAGGGACTATTACTCATTGTTTTGGGGTCCTAGAGTCATTTCCACAATTAACGAACCCTGGGATGTGTTTACGTGTCGGTCATAAACACTTGCAGTTTTGGCCGAGTCTGACCCGTTTCGTGGACTATTACTGAACGTTTTGGGGTCCCGAAGTGATTTCCATAGTTATTGAACCCCAAGGTGCGCTGATGTGTCGGTCATCAACAATCGCAATTTTGGCCGATTCTGGCCCGTTTCACGGACTATTACTCACTGTTTTGGGGTCTCGGAGTGATTTACACGATTAATAAACCCGGGGGTGCGTTTCCGTGTCGGTCATCAACACTCGCAATTTTGGCCGATTCTGGCCCTTTCATGGACTATTACTCACTGTTTTGGGGTCCCAGAGTGATGTCCATGATTAACGAACCCTCGGATGTGTTTACATGTCGGTCATAAACACTCATAGTTTTGGCCGATTCTGGCCCGTTTCATGGACTATTACACACCGTTTTGGGGTCCCGAAGCGATTTCCATAGTTGTTAAACCCAAGGTGCATTGATGTGTTGGTCATTAACACTCACAGTTTTGGCCGATTATGGCCCGTTTCATGGATTATTACTCACTGTTTTGGGGTCCCGGAGTGATTTCGACGATTAACGAACCCTGGGGTACGTTTACATGTCGGTCATCAACACTCACAGTTTTGGCCGATTCTGGCCGTTTCATGGACTATAACTCAATGTTCTGGGTCCCGGAGTGATTTCCACGATTAACGAACCCTGGGGTGCGTTTACGCGTCGGTCATCGAAAATCGCAATTTTGGCCGATTCTGGTCCGTTTCAGGGACTATTACTCATTGTTTTGGGGTCCTAGAGTGATTTCCACAATTAACGAACCCTGGGATGTGTTTACGTGTCGGTCATAAACACTCGTAGTTTTGGCCAATTCTGGCCCGTTTCGTGGACTATTACTCAA
>NW_021315812.1:15783-16929 GCF_002162155.2 Triticum dicoccoides | reverse complement strand
GTTTTGGGGTCCCGAAGCGATTTCCATAGTTATTAAACCCCAAGGTGCGCTGATGTGTCGGTCATCAACAATCGCAATTTTGGCCGATTCTGGCCCGTTTCAGGGACTATTACTCACTGTTTTGGGGTCCCCGAGTGATTTCCACGATTAACGAACGCTGGGGTGCGTTTACGTGTCGGTCATCAAGACTCACAATTTTTGCCGATACTGGCCTGTTTCATGGACTATTAGTCACTGTTTTGGGGTCCCAGAGTGCTTTCCACGATTAATGAATCCTGTGATGTGTTTCCTCAGTTGTTAAACCCCAAGGCGCGTTGATGTGTCGGTCATCAACAGTCAATATTTTGGCTGATTCTGGCCTGTTTCAGGGACTATTACTCACAGTTTTGGGGTCCCAGAGTGATTTCTACGATTAACAAACCCTGGGGTGTGTTTGCGTGTCGGTCATAAACACTCGCAGTTTTGGCCGATTCTGGCCCGTTTCGTGGAAAATTACTCACTGTTTGGGGGGTCCCGAAGCGATTTCCATAGTTGATAAACCCCAAGGTGCGTTGATGTGTTGGTCATGAACACTCACAGTTTTGGGCGATTCTGGCCCGTTTCATGGACTATTACTCACTATTTTGAGGTCCCGAAGTGATTGTGAGTTTACGTGTCGGTCATCAACACTCACAGTTTTGGCCGATTCTGGCCCGTTTCATGGACTATTACTCACTGTTTTGTGGTCCCGGAGTGATTTCGATGATTAACGAACCCTGGGGTGCGTTTACGTGTCGGTCATCGAAAATCGCAATTTTGGCCGATTCTGGTCCGTTTCAGGGACTATTACTCATTGTTTTGGGGTCCTAGAGTGATTTCCACAATTAACGAACCCTGGGATGTGTTTACGTGTCGGTCATAAACACTTGCAGTTTTGGCCGAGTCTGACCCGTTTCGTGGACTATTACTGAACGTTTTGGGGTCCCGAAGTGATTTCCATAGTTATTGAACCCCAAGGTGCGCTGATGTGTCGGTCATCAACAATCGCAATTTTGGCCGATTCTGGCCCGTTTCACGGACTATTACTCACTGTTTTGGGGTCTCGGAGTGATTTACACGATTAATAAACCCGGGGGTGCGTTTCCGTGTCGGTCATCAACACTCGCA
>NW_021315812.1:12835-15729 GCF_002162155.2 Triticum dicoccoides | reverse complement strand
TGGGGTACGTTTATGTGTCGGTCATCAACACTCACAGTGTTGGCCGATTCTGGCCCGTTTCAGGGACTATTACTCACTGTTTTGGGGTCCCAGAGTGAGTTCCACGATTAACAAACCCTGGGGTGAGTTTACGTGTCGGTCATCAACAATCGCAGTTTTGGCCGCTTTTGGCCCGTTTCAGGGACTATTACTCACTATTTTGGGGTCCTGGAGTGATTTCCACGATTAACGAACCCCGGGATGTGTTTATGTGTCGGTCATCAACACTCACAATTTTCGACGATTCTGGCTCGTTTCATGGACTATTACACACTGTTTTGAGGTCTAGGAGTGATTTCCACGATTAACGAACCCTGGGGTGCGTTTATGTGTCGGTCAGCCAAAATCGCAATTTTGGCCGATTTTGGTCCGTTTCACGAACTATTACTCACTGTTTTGTGGTCCTAGAGTGATTTCCATGATTAACGAACCCTGGGATGTGTTTACGTGTCGGTCATAAACACTCGCAATTTTGGCCGATTCTGGCCCGTTTCATGGACTATTACTCACTATTTTGGGGTCCTGGAGTGATTTCCACGATTAACGAACCCCGGGATGTGTTTATGTGTCGGTCATCAACACTCGCAATTTTCGACGATTCTGGCCCGTTTCATGGACTATTACACACTGTTTTGAGGTCCAGGAGTGATTTCCACGATTAACGAACCCTGGGGTGCGTTTATGTGTCGGTCAGCCAAAATCGCAATTTTGGCCGATTCTGGTCCGTTTCAAGAACTATTACTCACTGTTTTGTGGTCCTAGAGTGATTTCCATGATTAACGAACCCTAGGATGTGTTTACGTGTCGGTCATAAACACTCGCAGTTTTGGCCGTGTCTGACCCGTTTTGTGGACTATTAGTCAACGTTTTGGGGTCCCGAAGTGATTTCCATAGTTATTGAACCCCAAGGTGCGCTGATGTGTCGGTCATCAACAATCGCAATTTTGGCCGATTTTGGCCCGTTTCACGGACTATTACTCACTTACTCACTGTTTTGGGGTCCCGGAGTGATTTACACGATTAACGAACCCTGGGGTGCGTTTACGTGTCGGTCATCAACACTCGTAATTTTGGCCGATTCTGGCCCGTTTCATTGACTATTACTCACTGTTTTGGGGACCCAGAGTGATGTCCATGATTAACGAACCCTGGGATGTGTTTACATGTCGGTTATAAACACTCACAGTTTTGGCCGATTCTGGCCCGTTTCATGGACTATTACTCACCGTTTTGGGGTCCCGAAGCGATTTCCATAGTTGTTAAACCCAAGGTGCATTGATGTGTTGGTCATTAACACTCATAGTTTTGGCCGATTATGGCCCGTTTCATGGATTATTACTCACTGTTTTGGGGTCCCAAAGTGATTACGACGATTAACGAACCCTGGGGTACGTTTACGTGTCGGTCATCAACACTCACAGTTTTGGCCGATTCTGGCCGTTTCATGGACTATTACTCACTGTTCTGGGTCCCGGAGTGATTGCCACGATTAACGAACCCTGGGGTGCGTTTACGTGTCGGTCATCGAAAATCGCAATTTTGGCCGATTCTGGTCCGTTTCAGGGACTATTACTCATTGTTTTGGTGTCCTAGAGTGATTTCCACAATTAACGAACCCTGGGATGTGTTTACGTGTCGGACATAAACACTCGCAGTTTTGGCCGAGTCTGACCCGTTTCGTGGACTATTACTGAACGTGTTGGGGTCCCGAAGTGATTTCCATAGTTATTGAACCCCAAGGTGCGCTGATGTGTCGGTCATCAACAATCACAATTTTGGCCGATTTTGGCCCGTTTCACGGACTATTACTCACTGTTTTGGGGTCCCGGAGTGATTTACACGATTAACAAAACCTAGGGTGCGTTTACATGTCGGTCATCAACACTCGCAATTTTGGACGATTCTGGCCCGTTTCATGGACTATTACTCACTGTTTTGGGGTCCCAGAGTGATGTCCATGATTAACGAACCCTGGGATGTGTTTACATGTCGGTCATGAACACTCACAGTTTTGGCCGATTCTGGCCCGTTTCGTGGACTATTACTCACCGTGTTGGGGTCCCGAAGCGATTTCCATAGTTGTTAAACCCAAGGTGCATTGATGTGTTGGTCATTAACACTCACAGTTTTGGCCGATTATGGCCCGTTTCATGGATTATTACTCACTGTTTTGGGGTCCCGGAGTGATTACGACGATTCACGAACCCTGGGGTACGTTTACCTGTCGGTCATCAACACTCACAGTTTTGGCCGGTTCTGGCCGTTTCATGGACTATAACTCACTGTTCTGGGTCCCGGAGTGATTTCCACGATTAACGAACCCTGGGGTGCGATTACGTGTCGGTCATCGAAAATCGCAATTTTGGCCGATTCTGGTCCGTTTCAGGGACTATTACTCATTGTTTTGGGGTCCTAGAGTGATTTCCACAATTAACGAACCCTGGGATGTGTTTACGTGTCGGTCATAAACACTCGTAGTTTTGGCCAATTCTGGCTCGTTTCGTGGACTATTACTCAACGTTTTGGGGTCCCGAAGCGATTTCCATAGTTATTAAACCCCAAGGTGCGCTGATGTGTCGGTCATCAACAATCGCAATTTTGGCCGATTTTGGCCCGTTTCAGGGACTATTACTCACTGTTTTGGGGTCCCCGAGTGATTTCCACGATTAACAAACGCTGGGGTGCGTTTACGTGTCGGTCATCAAGACTCACAATTTTTGCCGATTCTGGCCCGTTTCATGGACTATTAGTCACTGTTTTGGGGTCCCAGAGTGCTTTCCACGATTAACGAACCCTGGGATGTGTTTACGTGTCGGTCACAAACACTCCTAGTTTTGGCCGATTTTGGCCCGTTT
>NW_021315812.1:11702-12825 GCF_002162155.2 Triticum dicoccoides | reverse complement strand
ATGGACTATTACACACTGTTTTGGGGTCCCGGAGTGATTTCCACGATTAACGAATGCTGGGGTGCGTTTCCGTGTCGGTCATCAACACTCGCAATTTTGGCCGATTCTGGTCCGTTTCACGGACTATTACTCACTGTTTTGTGGTCCTAGAGTGATTTCCATGATTAACGAACCCTGGGATGTGTTTACGTGTCGGTCATAAACACTCGCAGTTTTGGCCGAGTCTGACCCGTTTCGTGGACTATTACTGAACGTTTTGGGGTCCCGAAGTGATTTCCATAGTTATTGAACCCCAAGGTGCGCCGATGTGTCGGTCATCAACAATCGCAATTTTGGCCTATTTTGGCCCGTTTCAATGACTATTACTCACTATTTTGGGGTCCTGGAGTGATTTCCACGATTAACGAACCCCGAGATGTGTTTATGTGTCGGTCATCAACACTCACAATTTTTGACGATTCTGGCCCGTTTCATGGACTATTACACACTGTTTTGAGGTCCAGGAGTGATTTCCACGATTAACGAACCCTGGGTGCGTTTATGTGTCGGTCAGCCAAAATCGCAATTTTGGCCGATTCTGGTCCGTTTCACGGACTATTACTCACTGTTTTGTGGTCCTAGAGTGATTTCCATGATTAACGAACCCTGGGATGTGTTTACGTGTCGGTCATAAACACTCGCAGTTTTGGCCGAGTCTGACCCGTTTCGTGGACTATTACTGAACGTTTTGGGGTCCCGAAGTGAGTTCCATAATTATTGAACCCCAAGGTGCGCTGATGTGTCGGTCATCAACAATCGCAATTTTGGCCGATTTTGGCCCGTTTCAGGAACTATTACTCACTGTTTTGGGGTCCCGGAGTGATTTACACGATTAACGAACCCTGGGGTGCGTTTACATGTCGGCCATCAACACTCGCAATTTTGGCCGATTCTGGCCTGTTTCATGGACTATTACTCACTGTTTTGGGGTCCCAGAGTGATGTCCATGATTAATGAACCCTGGGATGTGTTTACATGTCGGTCATAAACACTCACAGTTTTGGCCGATTCTGGCCCGTTTCGTGGACTATTACTCACCGTTTTGGGGTCCCGAAGCGATTTCCATAGTTGTTAAACCCAAGGT
>NW_021315812.1:8696-10248 GCF_002162155.2 Triticum dicoccoides | reverse complement strand
TTCATGGACTATAACTCACTGTTCTGGGTCCCGGAGTGATTTCCACGATTAACGAACCCTGGGGTGCGATTACGTGTCGGTCATCAACACTCGCAATTTTGGCCGATTCTGGTCCGTTTCAGGGACTATTACTCATTGTTTTGGGGTCCTAGAGTGATTTCCACAATTAACGAACCCTGGGATGTGTTTACGTGTCGGTCATAAACACTCGTAGTTTTGGCCAATTCTGGCTCGTTTCGTGGACTATTACTCAATGTTTTGGGGTCCCGAAGCGATTTCCATAGTTATTAAACCCCAAGGTGCGCTGATGTGTCGGTCATCAACAATCGCAATTTTGGCCGATTCTGGCCCGTTTCAGGGACTATTACTCACTGTTTTGGGGTCCCCGAGTGATTTCCATGATTAACAAACGCTGGGGTGCGTTTACGTGTCGGTCATCAAGACTCACAATTTTTGCCGATTCTGGCCCGTTTCATGGACTATTAGTCACTGTTTTGGGGTCCCAGAGTGCTTTCCACGATTAACGAACCCTGGGATGTGTTTACGTGTCGGTCACAAACACTCCTAGTTTTGGCCGATTTTGGCCCGTTTTGTGGTCCCGAAGCGATTTCCATAGTTGTTCAACCCCAAGGCGCGTTGATGTGTCGGTTATCAACAATCACTATTTTGGCTGATTCTGGCCTGTTTCAGGGACTATTACTCATTGTTTTGGGGTCCCGGAGTGATTTCCACGATTAACAAACCCTGGGGTGTGTTTGCGTGTCGGTCATTAACCCTCGCATTTTTCGCCGATTCTGGCCCATTTCATGGACTATTGCTCACCGTTTTGGGGTCCCAGAGTGATTTCCATGATTAAAGAACCCTGGGATGTGTTTACGTGTCAGTCATAAACACTCGCAGTTTTGGCCGATTCTGGCCCGTTTCGTGGACTATTACTCACTGTTTTGGGGGTCCCGAAGCGATTTCCATAGTTGTTAAACCCCAAGGTGCGTTGATGTGTTGGTCATGAACACTCACAGTTTTGGGCGATTCTGGCCCGTTTCATGGACTATTACTCACTATTTTGAGGTCCCGAAGTGATTGTGAGTTTACGTGTCGGTCATCAACACTCGCAGTTTTGGCCGATTCTGGCCTGTTTCATGGACTATTACTCACTGTTTTGTGGTCCCAGAGTGATTTCGATGATTAACAAACCCTGGGGTGCATTTACGTGTCGATCATCAACACTCACAGTTTTGGCCGATTCTAGCCTGTTTAATGGACTATTACTCACTGTTTTGGGGTCCCAGATTGATTTCGACGATTAACAAACCCTGGGGTACGTTTACGTGTCGGTCATCAACACTCACAGTTTTGGCCGATTCTGGCCTGTTTAATGGACTATTACTCACTGTTTTGGGGTCCCGGATTGATTTCGACGATTAACAAACGCTGGGGTACGTTTATGTGTCGGTCATCAACACTCACAGTGTTGGCCGATTCTGGCCCGTTTCAGGGACTATTACTCACTGTTTTGGGGTCCCAGAGTGAGTTCCACCATTAACGAACCCTG
>NW_021315812.1:5180-6142 GCF_002162155.2 Triticum dicoccoides | reverse complement strand
GATTCTGGTCCGTTTCACGGACTATTACTCACTGTTTTGTGGTCCTAGAGTGATTTCCATGATTAACGAACCCTGGGATGTGTTTACGTGTCGGTCATAAACACTCGCAGTTTTGGCCGAGTCTGACCCGTTTCGTGGACTATTACTGAACGTTTTGGGGTCCCGAAGTGATTTCCATAGTTATTGAACCCCAAGGTGCGCTGATGTGTCGGTCATCAACAATCGCAATTTTGGCCGATTTTGGCCCGTTTCAGGGACTATTACTCACTATTTTGGCGTCCTGCAGTGATTTCCACGATTAACGAACCCCGAGATGTGTTTATGTGTCGGTCATCAACACTCACAATTTTCGACGATTCTGGCCCGTTTCATGCACTATTACACACTGTTTTGAGGTCCAGGAGTGATTTCCACGATTAACGAACCCTGGGGTGCGTTTATGTGTCGGTCAGCCAAAATCGCAATTCTGGCTGATTCTGGTCCGTTTCACGGACTATTACTCACTGTTTTGTGGTCCTAGAGTGATTTCCATGATTAACGAACCCTGGGATGTGTTTACGTGTCGGTCATAAACACTCACAGTTTTGGCCGATTCTGGCCGTTTCATGGACTATAACTCACTGTTCTGGGTCCCGGAGTGATTTCCACGATTAACGAACCCTGGGGTTGCGATTACGTGTCGGTCATCAACACTCGCAATTTTGGCCGATTCTGGTCCGTTTCAGGGACTATTACTCATTGTTTTGGGGTCCTAGAGTGATTTCCACAATTAATGAACCCTGGGATGTGTTTACGTGTCGGTCATAAACACTCGTAGTTTTGGCCAATTCTGGCCCGTTTCGTGGACTATTACTCAATGTTTTGGGGTCCCGAAGCGATTTCCATAGTTATTAAACCCCAAGGTGCGCTGATGTGTCGGTCATCAACAATCGCAATTTTGGCCGATTCTGGCCCGTTTCAGG
>NW_021315812.1:0-719 GCF_002162155.2 Triticum dicoccoides | reverse complement strand
TGGCCTGTTTCATGGACTATTACTCACTGTTTTGGGGTCCCAGAGTGATGTCCATGATTAATGAACCCTGGGATGTGTTTACATGTCGGTCATAAACACTCACAGTTTTGGCCGATTCTGGCCCGTTTCGTGGACTATTACTCACCGTTTTGGGGTCCCGAAGCGATTTCCATAGTTGTTAAACCCAAGGTGCATTGATGTGTTGGTCATTAACACTCACAGTTTTGGCCGATTATGGCCCGTTTCATGGATTATTACTCACTGTTTTGGGGTCCCGGAATGATTACGACGATTAACGAACCCTGGGGTATGTTTACGTGTCGGTCATCAACACTCACAGTTTTGGCCGATTCTGGCCGTTTCATGGACTATAACTCACTGTTCTGGGTCCCGGAGTGATTTCCACGATTAACGAACCCTGGGGTGCGATTACGTGTCGGTCATCAACACTCGCAATTTTGGCCGATTCTGGTCCGTTTCAGGGACTATTACTCATTGTTTTGGGGTCCTAGAGTGATTTCCACAATTAATGAACCCTGGGATGTGTTTACGTGTCGGTCATAAACACTCGTAGTTTTGGCCAATTCTGGCCCGTTTCGTGGACTATTACTCAATGTTTTGGGGTCCCGAAGCGATTTCCATAGTTATTAAACCCCAAGGTGCGCTGATGTGTCGGTCATCAACAATCGCAATTTTGGCCGATTCTGGCCCGTTTCAGG
>NW_021315811.1:0-6287 GCF_002162155.2 Triticum dicoccoides | reverse complement strand
GATCGATATACCCCCTCCCGATAACTTCAACACGTGGGGGGGGGTCGATATATCCCCTCCCCGTTACTATTATTTTCCCATGTACATATGTCGTCATTGTCGATATAAACCCCTCCCGATAACTTCAACACGTGGGGAGGGGTCGATATACCCCCTCCCGATAACTTCAACACGTGGGGGGGGGTCGATATACCCCCTCCCCGATAACATTATTTTCCAGTGTATGTATCTCGTCGTTGTCGATATTACCCCCTTGAAGCGTTGTCGAGGCCACCCCAAACCCTAGAGAAGTAGCGTCGAGGCCACTAATTAATATGATTCCTTACTGTGATTAGCTAGCTAGTTCTACGTTTGCCACTAATATATCCATATCTGTCATGTTTGAATAATAATTGCCATGTTGTAAATATTTGTAGAAACTATGGACACCCCCCGAGACGAAGCAACAGAAGCGATGTTGGGGGAGATAATCGCACATGGAAGTGATGCCGTCTTATCTTTTCTGAACGACACCGATGGTCTGGAAGGACAGGGTGAAGAAGCAGGCAATTATGATGGCTCCTTTGACCCAATGCCGGTGCAAGAAGGAGACCATGAGGACGGCTCCGGTGACCCAATGACGGTGCAAGAAGGAGACCGTGATGATGGCTCCGGTGACCGAACCGAGTCTGGCCAGGTATATATATTAGTTAAGCCTGTGCTGACTAGTTAATTGATGCATTCATTGTTTTGGTATATGTACACATATTAATTAACTCTCGTATTTCTTCTTTTTTCTAGCCCTCCGGATCGAGCACAACTTCGGTAAGGAGACGAGGCCCGAAGAAAAAGTTGAGCTCGGATGAAAGGTTTGAGATCACAGCAATCGCGCGCGACGGCGAACCGATTGAACCCATCCAGACAAAGAACGTATTTGCTGCTCAGTGCGGGATTCTTGTTAGGGACAAGATCCCGATCAGCATCCAGCAATGGTATAAGCCTAAGGAGGAAGACCCTGAGGTGTCTTATGTCAATGATATGCAGAAAGATGATCTTTGGACTGAGCTGAAGGCAAATTTCACCCTACCGCCAGCGGAGGATCCAGAGAAGCTAGTTAAAGAGCAATTCATCAAGTCTTGTGCTCTTAAGAAGATGGCAGGCCTATTCAGGAGGTGGAGGAAAGAGCTGAATAGGTTTGTCGACAAAGAAGAGACACCAGAATTCATCGGCAAATATGAGAAGATCAGACATCATTGGCCCGCATTTGTGGCCCACAAGACATCAGAAAAGAGTAAGAAGATGTCGGCGACAAACATGCGAAATGCTGCGAAAAAGAAGTTTGACCATCGCACGGGGTCAGGTGGCTACCTCAAAGCCCGGCCTAAGTGGTCCAAGGTTGAGAATGATCTGCTTGATAAAGGGATCGAACCAGAGACAATGAACTGGCCAGACCGTTGCCGGACTTGGTTCTTCGGGGCTGGCGGAACCTTGGACCCTGTATCAGGGAAGTGCCGTTGGACGGATGAGCAACTGAAAATACCAGTCAACAGGCTTCGGCACTATATCGATGCAGCGCAGCAAGGGACGTTCGTTCCAGACAGGGAGAAGGATGAGCTCACAATGGCCCTTGGGAATCCTGAGCACCCTGGATGGACACGAGGCACGCCAGGCTCCATTCCATGGAAGGTTGGTTTTCCGGACGCAGGCGGTTACAAATGCCATGAGAGGAGGAAGAAAGTGGAGCATAGCCAACTGCAGGCGCTGCACGCAAGGGTACAAGGGCTAGAGGAACGAGAAGCAGATCGCAGCAAACGACCTGCCGAAGCTTCCCCCGAAGCTACCCCGCCATGTCAGCGGAGAAGCAGCATGGCTTCCACCGAGTTGCTTCAGCCGGAACATGTCTTGACGGCTCCTGCTAGCTACCCCGTGGATTTTATCACAGAGTCTCAAAATTGCCTTCTGATGACGCAATGGCAGAACTTAAAAGTCAAGGCGGCTGTCGGCCAAGTTTGACCTTCTGAACCCAGCGCAACTTTTCACTATTGTCCGATTCCAGAAGGATATGCTAGGGTGACGGTGGACAAAATAACGGAGGGATTTGAGGACCTCCAGCTTGACCACCCTACCGGTGAAGGGGAGACTCGTCTGGGTTCTGCTCTGAAGACTCCATGCCTATGGAGGAAGGAGTTCATCAAGCTTCCGAACTGGACTCCTCCTCCTTCTCCTCCGGTTAGTCAGGTCACTCCGCCTCCTCCACCTCCTCCTCCTCCGGCGAGTGATGATCAGGGCACTCGACCTCCTTCTCCGGCGCGTGGCGGCACTCCGCCTCCTTCTCCGCCTGCGTCGGCGCGCCCGAGCAGCCAGCAGCCTCCTCCTTCTCCGCCTCGCCAGCAAGGGCGGAAGAGACCCGCCGCCGCCCCGGCTGCTCTGGCGCGTCATAGTCTTTCTACTCCGCCTCATAAGCAAGCACGAAAGAAGACAGACGCCGCAGCCGCTCCATCTGCTTTGGCGTCTAGCAGTACAGCCAGCAGAGGCGGGAGGCAATACAGATACAGTCCTTCTCTCAAGCCTCTAGAGAAGTTACCGTATGAGAGGACCGAGGAGGAAAACGCGAAGATCGTGCAGACCGAAGTGAACGACTTCTTTGAAGGGGTAAAAGCAAAGAGACATCCACCTCCGGAGGTGAAGGTAGATCCGGTGAAAGCAAAGAGCACTATCGATGCCCTGAGGAAACCACCAAAGTCTCCACCGAAAAACAACTTTGAGCGCATTACTGCAAAGACATATCTCGAAGCTAACCGGTCGCGAAATACTGTCAGTGATAAAAGGTTAAAAGAACGAGCAGCTGGGAAAAAAATTGCCCAGCTCGGCGAACAAGCAAAGCAATCGTGCCCCCCGCTCAATGTGTCTAGCGACATCGTCGCTAATGCTCCAGGGACGATACCCGGTTATAACAATCTTGGAGATTACCTGCCTGATGATGTACATTTTGATTTCTTGGAGGTGGACGAACACAGATACGAGTACGGGAAGCCTCTCGTCAAAGATGAAAAATCTCTAACAACGATGATGCGAAGATTCCATAATTGGTACATGAAAACCTACAGAGAGTCTGGGGGGGACGAATACTTTGTATCTGAGTATTAAAGAGGAGCACGACCTCGTTGGAACTGATCTGTTGCCTGTTCCATTTGAGGAGTTCTTCGAGTTCTTCAATCAAAAGGCCCTCGATAAATTAACGGTCTTTTGCTACTGTCTGTAAGTACTATTTTTGTCATTAAGTCTCTATATATAGCTCGTCTCTTTCATTGCATGTATTTATAATTAATTATCCTCACTATATTATGCAGATTGAAGATCGTCGAGTGCAAAAAAACAAGAAATGTATGATATTGGGTTCATTAACACAAATAACATAGATGAAATTCAGGTTAAAAAGCACGTCGAAGAGGCCGAGGCCAACTTGCTACAATCGTTGATCAAAAATCAAAACAAAGATTTAATACTCTTTCCTTACAACTTCAAGTGAGTGTTACTGTCGTGTGCATATTCGGTTTCCCTTATTACTCGAGCGAGGTTATAGTAATGTAATTGATGAGTTATGCATGCGTGCGCAGCTTTCACTATGTTCTTCTAGAGATTAAGCTTGAGCGGGGAGTAGTAAATGTCTTAGACTCGAGACGAAAAGATCCCGAAACCTATGCGGACATGACTAAATTGCTCAACAAGTAAGTTCAATCGATCATTATCGCACCATATCGGCAACTTTTTGTTCATTTCCTGATATCTCAAGTAATAATAATTATTTTCTTTGTCTTGCAGGGTTTGGAAACAGTTCACCGCAGAAGCTCCGGGACTGCCGAAGGAGCTGCGATATACATATTCGAAAGTAAGTACTACTAGCTAGCTAGTTGCGCGCATCTCCCGTTAATTCTATAGCTATACTTTCATCAATGCCATTTATAATGCTTCATTATCAGTTTGATTGACCTCTATTTCTCGCAAAGTGCTTGTGGCAGGAAGAAGGGAATAATTTCTGTGGATACTACGTGTGCGAGTTCATCTACAACGCGACTTTGAAAAATAAGCGGAGCTACTCTAAAAGACAATATGAAGTGCGTAAGCAATAATATTCACAATTTCATTTTATTACACCATGCTTTCTGTTGAGTTTCATTCATATATGTATTAATCCTCTTCTTCAATTTAGACGTGGCAGATGCGGAATGAACTCCTAGAACAAGATCGCATGAAAGCAATTCAAGAGGAATTGACGGTATCCTTTCTTGACCACGTCATCAATAAAGCCGGAGAATACCATGTGGAAGTTAATTTCAAATGCTAGGGGATTGTAAGAGGTCTTACATATTGTATATGTATGTAGCCAGTAGCGTCGGCTAGATAATACGAAAACTTGTTGTTCAACCAATCTCTCGGAGAAGGAGAGGTCAATCGATCACTTCTCTCGGTATGCATGACAAACTTCTGTACTTAATGGTTCCCTTCATTTTCTTACTAGCTAGCGTGTCGAGAGCCTCTCTATGTACAGTACGTAGCGTCGACCAAGCACGGACATAAGAGAGGACACTTCTCTCTATTAATTAGCTAGCTAACATAATATATGAAACACCTAAATTAACCCCCTAAAACCCCCACCCCCCTTAAAAAAACAAAAAACCCAGCCACTGAAATGCTGACGCGTGGATGCCTTTTGGTCCCGGTTGGTGCCACCAACCGGGACCAAAGACTCTCCTGCCTGAGCTCGGCGCACCGGCCACGTGGAGACCCATCTGTCCCAGTTCGTGTTAGAACCGGGACTAAAGGTCTCAGGGCATTAGTAACGACCCTTTAGGCTGTGTTCGCTTCACGGGATTTTGATACTTTTCCATAGGAATGGCCATTCTACGGTTTTATTTCCCTTGGCAGTGTTTGGATCAAAGGAAACAGCTACAATATCCCTATGAAAAGATTCTCTCACAATGGTGGTTCCAAAGAATTGTGTAAATCTGGTCTGATCTTTTTTTTGGGCCGAGGCCCGAGGCAGCCACTATGCAAGCTGAATAAAAAATTACTTCACATGGCGGTGAGAGAAGCTAAACCGGCATACAATTAATAAAATAATATATGTTGTTGCATTGCTAGTACGAACACCTCAGGAAGGTTTCCAATGAGCCGAACACCTCTTCTTTTCTCATTTGTCTGTTTTGGGTCACGTAGGATTGCACTGTACAACCAACTCTGTTCCTCTGATTCAAAAAAAAAAACAACTCTGTTCCTGTACTTTTTTATATTCCTTAGTTTTTCTGACCTGCATACCGAACGGGGCCTTAGTCCCGGTTCAAGAACCGGGACAAAAGGCCCTCACCAACCGGGACTAGTGGGTTTTTTTTTACTAGTGTCGTGAAACTTGTTAGCTCGTTCGTTAAGCTCGTTAAGCTTAACGATCTGAAAACAGTGATTGGCTCTGTTCATTAAGAAGCGAGCTCCAAGCTTAACGAGCCGAACTATCGAAGGCTCATTAAGCTCGCGAGCTACGAGCTTTTGATCTAGCCCTAGTTGCCATTCACTTATTTTTTTTCTCTTTTCTTTCCCAAAACACTATCTCTTCTTCTCAACATCCCTGCAGCCCACAACCCACGTCACGGATTTTGAAAGCTGCAAACAGTGCCCATGAAGGGGGTTACAGCCATAAACGACGAGCTTGGTGGCCGCAAACAGTGAGGATTGTGCGGGACTTTCTTTCTGAGCATCCCGTCTAAGTGGTTTTTGCTACATGCTACAACTAGCATCACAAAAATACTACAACCGACTCCCCCACACTGCTACAACCAGCACTGCATTTTGCTTCATCGCACAAAAACGGCATCGCGGTGTTTTCACATGCTACATCCAGTGTTGTGTTTTGCTACCACCAGCCCCCCACATTGCTACAACCGACGTTTCGTTTTTCTTGCATCACGCAACAGCATCGTGATTTTTGCTACAACTAGCGTCGCATCCTGCTACATTCAGTGTCCTGTTTTGCTACAACCGGCAGCACGGCGAGCTACAGCTGAAGTGCAGCGAGATGCGATGCTCGACGGCAAGGAATTTTTTGTTGGATTCGGGGGGTCAAATTTGCTGGAACAGCGAGCCAAATTGTTGCAATGGTGAATGGCGTCGAACAACGACAACTTTATTTTGCTGCAATCGTAGTGGGCATTTGCTACGCCCGTCGGGAGGTTTTGCTACGACCAGCACCCGAGGCTAGGTGAATGAGATTGCGTTGATGTCCCCTCTATGGGCTAAACCCCTTGGCTTATATACAT
>NW_021315810.1:0-2257 GCF_002162155.2 Triticum dicoccoides | reverse complement strand
AATGTTCCTATAACTACTAGGATGTGGTGGTAAAACGCTCACAGTAAAGCAAATATCAATGTCTTACAAGTTCTTACCATGCAGCAGGCGGTGATCGGCAACCAGCGGTGTCAAGTAACTCCGAATATTGAGTAAAGCGATTGCCAGGGGAGCGTACGTATACACGGTGTAGAAATATGTGGAGCTGGGTTGGCTTGGTAGCAAAAGATTAGCAATAATCAATTCAAAGATGCAATGTTGAATAAACGCTCAACGACGGTACTGTGCTGGTCCTAGGCTAGACCGTACTAGAGACGCGAGCCTAGAACACTAATGAGGTTACGGTGTAGCACAACTAGCATCAATGAAGGATACTAAGTAGCTCTTGACAGCAAGATATAAGTGAATATCACAACGGCAGTGAAGATAATGATGAAAAACAACTGCCAAGCAGGATATACAACAACTCTCTCTCCAACTTTCCTCTTGAAAAGTTTAAGACAATTTTCTAATAAATTCTTTCAAAGAATGCTATTAACTCAAGCTTTCCAATGCAAAAAGAATCACTCAATTCCGAGTTGATACGAGGAGTCAAAGAATTCTAAAACTGGCCTGAAAAATTGGAACAAGCTGTGTTCATGAACTTCGGAGGGCAAAAAGACCTATTTAGTAGCCGATTTTGAGGTGTCAAATATTGAACTAGATTCTGCAACTATTTAGATGCGGCTCGTCGCTAGCTTCAATTTGAGTACTCACGTAGCCAAAACGGACTTCGTATGAGGAAGATACACCTGTTTTACTGAACAGTGCGCAAAACAGATTCCAATCCGAATTCAGGTACGAGATTGATTCTAGATAGATCCAATTTTTTTTCTTCTCTCTTTTTTTTTCTCACGCTTTTTTTTCTTTTTCTTCTCTCTCTTTTTCTTTTTTTTTTCCTTTTTTCTCTTTTTTTTCTCTATCTTTTTTTTTCAAGACAAACTAGATAAGATGCAGATTGGATCAGGCGAAGATGTGAATGACCTCAACTATGATTATGACAATGAACAGTGCGTAGCATGTGGTGGAAATTAATAGATGGGATGGTGGACAGCGGAAGGGATAATGATGCAGCGGCGGCGTGACTAATGTGAACAGAACTCGAAACTCTAAAGGAACTAGACACTAAGACCAGCAACTGACACGACGATGCAACCGATAATTCAACTATGCAAGCAACGAATAGAAAATTGCAAAGGCTCAGACTGGCTTGGATAAAGGATGAACAGATCTAACTTTTTTTTTTGTGGCTTTTTCATGAACTATAGGTATGAATGACAGATGCGATCTAAACTATGAAAAACTGTAAAATGTCACCGAGCAACCTGAAAACTGATACCACTTGATAGAGGCGAGGGTCCCGATCTTTCGATGAGATGATAACTATCGATTTGGTGGAGACGACTTTGACGATCCGACTACAAACGTGCACGACGTTGCGCCTTAGCAATCGCTAAACCAATCTCCTGAGGTTACTGACGATGCTGGAAGCACGATCAGCCTGACCATGAAGGTCTATTCCTGCAAGCAATCGAAAAACGAGCAAGAATATGATAAAGCAATCTGAATATTGCAAATAAATATGAAGTATTGATAATGGTGGGGATCCAGAAGCGGTCTTGGTCTGGTCGTTGGACACAAACGAAGTACACGAAGTTGCAATGGCTAACTTTTAACTAAACAAATCCCAAGGAAAAGCTACTAGATGGATCTACTTATATAGGAGCAAGGGGTGGAGGCCAAGGAGGTGGGAGGACGTCCCAAGGCAGCCTAAAAACTAAATCTAGGTCGTACAAGGCCAATGGGCCCAAGTGGAGGTGATGTAACACCTTTGGACTTGTAGTTTGACTCGGATTCTGCTGCAGCATCAGATTGTTTCATCCACAACTCAACGCTCCGGACGAATTTGAAGGTGATTCCAATTGGGTTGGAAAGTGCACGAAATCTAGTTTCCAACAAAAAAAGAATCACCCAATTCGGAGTCCGTATGAAAAACTTGTGTGCGTTTTGAGTCAGGTGTGTCTGTGCAGTCCGAATCTGAATCCAGAACGTGAGAGACTTGGACTCTATCTTCTCTTGGGCCAAAAGTGACGTGAGAGAACTTTTTGGACAGCAAATAAACATCTCTTTCTTCCTTATCTTCATATGTGGATTGTACAAATGTCCCATACACCTGCAATTAGACAAAACACAAAAGTGTGTGAAGTATTTTTGTTCTGGATAACATAAATAGATTATT
>NW_021315809.1:0-1803 GCF_002162155.2 Triticum dicoccoides | reverse complement strand
GAGTCAACAATTTGATCTATGCGAGGGAGAGGAAAATGATCTTTCGGGCAGGCCCGGTTGATGTGCTTGAAATCAATGCACATTCGGAGCGACTTGTCCTTCTTAGGAACCATGACGACATTAGCGAGCCACTCGGAGTGGTATATCTCTCGGATAAATCCTGCCGCCAACAGTCGAGCCACTTCTTCACCAATGGCCTTTCTCTTCTGGACGGCGGACCGCCGAAGATGCTCTTTGACTGGTTTTGCAGATGAGTCGACTCTTAGGCGATGCTCAGCCAGTCCCCTGGGAACACCTGGCATGTCAGCGGGCTTCCATGCAAAAATGTCCCAGTTCTCACGGAGGAACTGGATGAGCGCTTCTTCCTATTTTGGGTCGAGTGTTGTGGAGATGCGGGTCGGAGCTGCATCGGGGTCGGTCGGGTGAATGTGAACAGGCTTCGTCTCACCGGACGACTGGAATGCAGACTTTGTGGCGGGTTTCTTTGATCGCAGCAAGTCACTCGGATCTGCGTTTTGCTTGTATTCTTCGAACTCGACCGCTGTCACCTGAGAATCGGCAATCTTGGAGCCCTTCTGAAAGCACTCTTCTGCCTTTTTCCGATCACCGGTGACAGTGATCACTCCTTTGGGGCCGGGCATCTTCAATTTGAGGTACACGTAGCATGGTCGAGCCATGAACCGTGCGTAAGCTGGTCTCCCCAAAATGGCATGATATGCACTCTGAAAATCCACGACCTCAAACGTCAACTTTTCTTTGCGAAAATGTTTCGAATCACCAAACACCACATCCAAAGCTATTTGGCCGAGTGACTCAGCCTTCTTCCCTGGTATAACTCCATGAAAGCTCATGTTACTAGTGCTCAGTCGGGACATCGGAATGCCCATTACTTTCAGTGTGTCTACATACAACAAGTTCAGCCCACTTCCACCATCCATCAGCACCTTTGTCAGTCGAGTGCCTTCGACAACTGGATCGACCACCAAAGCTTGCCTCCCAGGGGTGGCAATATGAGTCGGGTGATCAGATTGGTCGAATGTGATGGGTGTTTGGGACCATTTCAGATAATTTGCTTTTGCGGGGGAAACCATGTTCACCTCTCGGTTAATGACTTTCAGTCGACTCCTGCTTTCCACATCTGCAAAGATCATCAGAGTGGAGTTGATATGCGGATATCCTTCCTCACTGTCCTCCTTGTCTTCGGCCTTGTCTGACTCCTTCTCCTTGTCCTTAGACTGTTTTCACTGAAACTGCTGGATCAGGAGTCGACATTGGCGAGTGGTGTGCTTCGGGTAGATGATATTCCCCTCTTCGTCTTTCTTCGTATGGATGTGACATGGCATATCCATCACGTCGTTCCCTTCTTTATCCTTTACCTTCTTGGGGTTCCAGGATCCTTTTGGGGTCACCTTAGACTTTCCCTGAGTCACGGCCAGAGCCTCTCCAGGAGCTGCTGGTTCAGCCTTCCGCTTCTGTTTCCGACTGGTGTTTCCTTTTTCCGACTGACTCGGCTTGTGCTTGCCGCTTCGGAGTCGGTCTTCTTCTTCGCCGTTGGCGTACTTGGTAGCAATCTCCATCATCCGACTCAAGGTCATGTCACCGGTTCGACCAAACTTCAAACTCAGTTCTCTGTTCTTGACGCCATCCTTGAAGGCGCAGACTGCCTGATGATCAGACACATTCTCCACAGTGTGGTGCAAAGTGATCCACCTCTGAATATACTCTCTGAGGGTCTCATTAGCCTTCTGCACGCAGACTTGCAACTCTGTCAATCCAGCTGGTCGCTTGCAAGTTCCTTCAAAC
>NW_021315808.1:0-1961 GCF_002162155.2 Triticum dicoccoides | reverse complement strand
GCTTGAGCACCCTACCGGTGAAGGGGAGACTAGGCTGGGTTCTGCTCTGAAGACTCCATGCCTATGGCGGAAGGAGCTCATCGACCTTCTGAACTGGACGCCTCCGCCTCCTCCTCCTCCTCCGGCGAGTCAGGGCACTCCGCCTCCTCCACCGCCTCCTCCTCCGGCGAGTGACGATCAGGGCACGCGTGGCGGCACTCCGCCTCCTCCACCGCCTCCTCCTCCGGCGAGTGACGATCAGGGCACGCGTGGCGGCACTCCGCCTCCTCCACCGCCTCCTCCTTCGGCGAGTGACGATCAGGGCACGCGTGGCGGCACTCCGCCTCCTTCTCCGGCGCGTGACGGCACTCCGCCTCCTCCTTCTCCGCCTCGCCAGCAAGGGCGGAAGAGACCCGCCGCCGCCCCGGCTGCTCCGACGCGTCGTAGTCCTTCTCCTCCGCCTCGTAAGCAAGCACGAAAGAAGACAGACGCCGCAGCCGCTCCGTCTGCTCCGGCGTCTAGCAGCACAAGAAGAGAGAGGCAATACAGATACGGTCCACCTCTAAAGCCTCTAGAGAAGTTACCGTACGAGAGGACCAAGGAGGAAAACAATACGATCGTGCAGGCCCAAGTGAAGGAGTTCTTTGAAGGGGTGAAAGCAAAGATACATCCACCTCCGGAGGAGAAGGTAGATCCGGTGAAAGCAAAGCACACTCTCGATGCCCTGAGGAAACCACCAAAGTCTCCACCGAGAACCAACTATGAGCGCATTACTGAACAGACATATCTCCAAGCCAAGCGGTCGGGAACTACTGTCAGTGATAAAAGGTCAAAAGAACAACGAGCAAAGGGGAAAAAAATTGCCCAGCTCGGCGAACAAGCACAACAATCGTGCCCCCCGCTCAATGTGTCTAATCCTCCGGGGACGGTGGCCGGTTATGGCAATCTTGAAGATTACCTGCCTGACGATGTACTTCCTGATTTCATGGAGGTGGACTTATTCAGATACGAGTACGGGAAGCCTCTCGTCAAAGATGAAAAGTCTTTGACAACAATGATGCGAAGATTCCATAGTTGGTACATGAAAACCTGCAGAGAGTCTGAGGGGACGAACACTTTGTATCTGAAAATTAAAGAGGAGCACGACCTCGTTTCAAATGATGTGTTGTCTATTCCATTTGAGGAGTTCTTCGAGTTCTTCAATCAAAAGGCCCTCGATAAATTAATGGTCTTTTGCTACTGCCTGTAAGTACTATTTCTGTCATTAGTCTGTATATATAGCTCGGCTCTTTCATTGCATGTATTTATAATTAATTATCCTCAATATATTATGCAGATTGAAGATCGTCGAGTGCAAAAAAAATGAAATCTATGATATTGGGTTCATTAACACAAATATCATAGATGTATTTCTGGTTAAAAAGCGCGTCGAAGAGGCCGAGGACAACTTGCTACAATCATTGATCAAAAATCGAAACAAAGATACCATACTCTTTCCTTACAACGGCCCGTGAGTGTTACTATCGTGTGCATATTCGGTTTTCCTTATTACTCGAGCGAGGTTAATGTAATTGATGAGTTATGCATGCGTGCAGGTACCACTATATTCTTCTGGAGATTAAGCTTGAGCGTGGACTAGTAACCGTCTTAGACTCCAGACGGAAAGATCCCAGCACCTATGCGGACATGACTGAAATGCTCAGCAAGTAAGTTCAATCGATCATTATCGCACCATATCGGCAACTTTTTGTTCATTTCCTGATATCTCAAGTAATAATAATTATTTTCTTTGTCTTGCAGGGTTTGGAAACAGTTCACCGCACAAGCTCCGGGACTGCCGAAGGAGCTGCGATATGTATACCCGAAAGTAAGTACTACTGGCGCGCATCTCCCGTTGATTCTATAGCTATACTTTCATCAATGCCATTTATATAATGCTTCATTATCAGTTTGATTGACCTCTATTTCTCGTAAAGTGCTTG
>NW_021315807.1:0-2168 GCF_002162155.2 Triticum dicoccoides | reverse complement strand
TTCCCCAACATGACCATCCGCTTGCTGTTGCCACTGCTGAGACCCCCTTTCCTGGCTAAGTGAGTCGATCTGTTGCTGCTGCTGCTGGAATTTGAGTGCCAAGTCCGCGTGCCTTGCTTCTAGGCCTTGAAGGCGTTCTGCGTCCTACTTCCTCTGCTCCTCCTCCAGCTTCCTCTTCTTCTCCTCCTCCATCTCTTTTCTTGCACGAGACCTGTAGTCGTCATTCCAGTCCGAAAAGCCCTCATACCAGGGAATAACGCCCATGCCTCGTGTTCTTCCCGGGTGTTCAGGATTTCCCAGGGCGCGCGTAAGCTCGTCGTTCTCTCTGTTGGGCGTGAACACCCCCGCTCGAGCTTCTTCTATTGCGTCAAGTATCTTTTGTTCGACTCCTTTTAGACTTGCCTTCTTCGAAACCAGGCCTGTCTTCGGGTCCAACGCCCCCCCATGCGCATAGAACCAAGTTCTGCACCTGGGGGGCCAGCTCCTAGTAATCGGAGTGACCCCTGCACCCTCCATCTCTTGCTCAGACTTATCCCACTTAGGCATTCCCACCGCGTAGCCACCTGGACCCAGCCTATGGAACTGCGTCTTTTTGCGGCATTGGCCTTGTTTTTTATCGACCGTTCCTTAGATATTTCTGAATCCTTGAATTTCACGAAATCATCCCAGTGTTCTCTTTGCTTCTCTAGTGTTCCCATGAATTCTGGAGTCTTCCTTTTTGCAGCGAGGTAGTTGGCCCATACAGTTTTCTTGTGGGTGTTGAATGCAATTGCCATCTTCTTAAGAGCAGCGCCCTTCACTTTGTCCACATCTGCTTTAGTGAAATAATCTGGTAGGGTGAAATGTTCCATCAGAGAATCCCAATGGTCTTGTTTGGCTCTGTCGTCGACCCAAGTAACACCTGGACGTTTAGTCTTTGGCTCTTTCCATTCTTGAATGGAGACCGGGAGTTTGTCCTTCACAAGAACTCCGCACTGACGAGTCCACTTGTTTGCAATGTTCTTAGGCTTCAAGGGTTCGCCACTTGGTTTGACGGATTCGATGTTGTACTTTACACCGTGCTTCAACAATCTGCTCGGGCCTCGCTTTGTCCTGCTGTCTGTAGAAGCAGATTTGCTCGATCCAGAGGGCTGAAAGAAGAAGATCGATTTGTTCATATATCTTAAAATAAAAAAAAACATGTGATGATAACCAGATGCCTGCTTATATAAATACACCTCGCCGGTAGTCTTTGTTATTTGAGGATCAGCATTCTCTGTGTCATCATAAACATTGTTTGTGTCATTATAATCAGAATCATAGTTCATGACTTCATCGGCTCGGTCGTCGAGATCGAATATCTTTTCATCACCCTCTCCGGTATTGTTCAGATATTGGGAGCCGGCATCTGCTTCATTCGGATCATCTAGCCTGCCAGGGCTGCGTATGATGTCGAACAATTTCTCTTCTCTGTCTCTGCCGGTATTGTCTGCCATCGCTTTTACTTAACTAATACAGAAGAAATATAGAACAATTTAGTATTCAAATTACAATGCATGGATGCAATCAATAAGGAAAAACTAAATCATATAAATTAGCAATATATATGCATCGTCTTGATTAATATATAATCTCGAACATACATCAGCATCTCGAATAATATATATAATCTCGAATACAGCGTCTCGAATATTATATATCGAATACATCACTGGCTAGGTACCTAATAAAGATCGAGTACTACAGAAGAATCTAGGGCGCCACTCGCGGTTCCTGGGCGCGGGCGGTGGACACCCAAAGAGAAGGAACCATCACATGATCATATCTCCGGTCATCTACCCAAAGAACCTGCCAAGTAGTGGAGAACCTGACGTCGTCCATAGCAGCCATGTAGCGATGGACGTGCTCGTCTTCCTCCCTGACACGGCGACGCACCACCTCCGGCGGGGCCGGCTGCCTCTGCACCGAATGTGGCCCACGCGAATGCCACCAAAGGAGATCAGGGTCGACGATAGGACCCGAGGCCGGGTTCCTCACCAAGCGGCGCGCCCCTCCAGGTAGCACCTCCCAGTGCCAGCCCGGCGGAGCCCAGTCCCGGACATGGGTCCTCTGAAGCATGACATCATCACGAACAGGTCGACGGCGAGGATGCGGGCCGGGCATATCGTCGAGAACAAATACTATATGCC
>NW_021315806.1:0-1203 GCF_002162155.2 Triticum dicoccoides | reverse complement strand
GTGTTGATGACCGACACGTAAGCGCACCTTGGGGTTCAACAACTATGGAAATCTGTTCGAGACCCACAAAAAGGTGAGTAATAATCCAAGATACGGGTCAGAATCGGCCAAAACTGCGAGTGTTGATGACCGACACATAAACGCACCACAGGGTTCGTTAACCATGGAAACCACTCCAGGACCCCAAAACAATGAGTAATAGTCCATGAAATGGGCCACAATTGGCCAAAACTGCCAGTGTGGATGACCGACACGTAAGCGGACCTTGGGGTTCAACAATTATGGAAATTGCTTCGTTAGCCGAAAACGGTGAGTAATAATCAAAGAAACGGGCCAGAATCGGCCTAAACTGTCAGTGTTGATGACCGACACATAAACGCACCACATGGTTCGTTAACCATGGAAACCACATCGGGACCCCAAAACAGTGAGTAATAGTCCATGAAACGGCCCAAAATCGGCCAAAACTGCCAGTGTTGATGACCGACACGTAAGCGCACCTTGGGGTTCAACAACTATGGAAATCGCTCCGGGACCCCAAAATAGTGAGTAATAATCCAAGAAATGGGCCAGAATTGGCCAAAACTGCCAGTGTTGATGACCGACACGTAAACGCACCACAGGGTTCGTTAACCATGGAAACCACTTCGGGACCCCGAAATAGTGAGTGGTAGTCCATGAAACGGGCCAGAATCGGCCAAAACTGCCAGTGTTGATGACCGACATGTAAGCGCACCTTGGGGTTCAACAACTATGGAAATCTGTTCGAGACCCGAAAATAGTGAGTAATAATCCAAGATACGGGTCAGAATCGGCCAAAACTGCGAGTGTTGATGACCCACACATAAACGCACCACAGGGTTCGTTACCATGGAAACCACTCCAGGACCCCAAAACAATGAGTAATAGTCCATGAAATGGGCCACAATTGGCCAAAACTGCCAGTGTGGATGACCGACACGTAAGCGGACCTTGGGGTTCAACAATTATGGAAATTGCTTCGTTACCCGAAAACGGTGAGTAATAATCAAAGAAACGGGCTAGAATCGGCCTAAACTGTTAGTGTTGATGACTGACACATAAACGCACCACATGGTTCGTTAACCATGGAAACCACTTCGGGACCCCAAAACAGTGAGTAATAGTCCATGAAACGGCCCAAAATCGGCCAAAACTGCCAGTGTTGATGACCGACACGTAAGC
>NW_021315805.1:0-871 GCF_002162155.2 Triticum dicoccoides | reverse complement strand
CGACGCCATCGCCGCCACCCCCTCGCCGTAGCCACGCCCTCCGTCCACCCCACGCCGTGCCACCGTGTCCAGGAGCTCCGCCGCCGTCCACTTCATCGAGCTAGCCGAGCCCCGTGTGCTCGTGTGGCCCGAGACCACCGCACCGACCTCGCCCGAGCTCACCGTCGCCGGAGATCCCCTTCAACGCCGTCGCCGCCTCAGCTCGTCCCCGACCTCGCCGGTGGCCTCTACGGGAGCGCTGTGAGCCTAGCTACTCCTCCGACCCTCTCTCTCTCATTCCTGAGCCGTGTAGCCACCGCACGAGGATCACACGCCCGCACCGCCGCGGATCTCGTCGCCGACGTGCTTCCGGCCACACTCCGGCCACAAGATGGTGTCCATCTTACTCACCGGGTCCCGCAGCACCTAGCTAGCCACTCCACGAGCCTCACCGACCCCTCTAGCGCCAAGTTCATCTTCGACCGAACCCCGGTGGCCGCCAAAGTCGTCGCCGGCGCCAACTCCGGCCACCCCGACCCCAACGGACTCCACCAAGAGCTGCGGCTTGTCCTCAGCTCCACTCCGGTGGTCTCCGCGGCCCATTTGGTGGCCGAAATGGCCAAAACCACTCCCGCCGCCGCGTCGGGCTCGCCGGCGGCTAAACGCCGGCGCCGCTGGCATTGACTTTGACCACGGGTGGGCCCTGGTTGACTCCCCTGAGTCAATGACAGGTGGGGCCCAGCCCTGTTAATTAAACATGTTTAGTTTTAATTAAACTTTAATTAAAATAATCACCCTGACATGCGGGACCCACTGTCAGGTTTGACCCAGACCTGTTCCGTTGACCTGCTGACGTCACACTGACGTCAGGCTGACGCAATAATGATTTTCT
>NW_021315804.1:0-1099 GCF_002162155.2 Triticum dicoccoides | reverse complement strand
CCCTTGCGCATGCCATCATCTCCATGCTTGTTCTTGCTCCAATGTTCATCCTTCTCCAAGCTAGGCCCTTCATTTGTAAGCAAAACAAATGTATCCAATTTAGGCAGCATCATATTCTCATGAACATTAGAATCATTACCAAGAAACGAAAGTACCTGGTAATTTAGTTGGCGTGCACGAGCTCTAGTAATTGGTCCAGTATGTATAGCAGCAGGGGCTGTGGGTGTAACAATTGTATTGATGTCCTCATCATCCTCCCCTTCTTGAAATGAAGTCGTCCTCGACGGAAGTTCATCTTCCTCACCCAAATAAGGCTTCAAATCTGCAATGTTAAAAGTGGGACTAACCCCAAAATCTGCAGGCAGCTCAAGTTTATATGCATTATCATTTATTTTCTCTAACACCTTAAAGGGACCATTAGCACGTGGCATTAACTTTGATCTGCGCAAATCAGGAAATCTATCCTTACGCAAATGTAACCAAACAAGATCTCCAGGTGCAAACACAACATGTTTTCTACCCTTATCTCCAGCAAGTTTATATTTAGCATTCATGCGCTCAATGTTTTCCTTAGTTAACTCATGCATTTTTAAAATCAATTCAGCACGTTGTTTAGCATCAAAATTAACCTTCTCCGAAGATGGAGAGGCAACAAATCAATAGGTGCACGAGGTAGGAAACCATACGCAACTTCAAAAGGGCACATCTTAGTAGTAGAATGCAATGAACGATTATAAGCAAATTCAATATGAGGCAAGCATTCCTCCCACATTTTCTTATTATTCTTCAAAACAGCCCTAAGCATAGTAGACAACGTTCTATTGACTACTTCAGTTTGTCCATCAGTTTGGGGGTGACAAGTAGTACTAAAAAGCAGTTTAGTCCCCAACTTAGCCCATAAACATCTCCAAAAGTGGCTAAGAAATTTAGTATCACGATCTGAAACAATAGTATTTGGCACACCATGCAAGCGAATAATTTCACGAAAGAACAAATCAGCAACATTAACAGCATCATCACTTTTATGACATGGTATAAAGTGTGCCATTTTCGAGAATCTATCCACGACAACAAATATGCTATCCCTCCCCTTCTTTGT
>NW_021315803.1:0-1471 GCF_002162155.2 Triticum dicoccoides | reverse complement strand
TGCCGAAGCTGCAATAAAATTGACATCTGCCCATCATAATCATCAGTGCCAAACTCTGCCACTAGCACAGCAATGAAGGCATCCCAAATAACCTGACCATGTGTGCGTTTGTAAGCTTGCAACCAAAGAGCAGCATGATCCTCAAAGTACAGTGTGGCAGTACTAATCCAGTGTCGACCAGGAACATTATACATGTCAAAGTATGTGTAGCAATTATCAATCCAGAGTAATGGAAACTGCCCTTTGAAGACCGGAAATGCATGTCTGGGAGGCTTGAGGTGAAATCCATCACGGCAGTCGTCGCGGTGCTCGTGGCAGTCGTGGTCGTCGCCACGGACTCGGCGGCGCTCGTAGTAGTCGCCGGCGTCGCGGCGGCGCTCGTAGTAGTCGTCGGCGTCGCGGCGGCTCTCGTAGTAGTCGCCGGCGTCGTGGTGGCCCTCGCGTCGCCCGCGTGGAAGCTCCTCACCGCGAGGTCCGTGCGGTAGGTTGCTCTCCTTGTCGGCGTGCCCCTGGCGGTGATCCTCGGGTTCGTCCTCGTCGGGTAGCAGCACGCGCAGGGGGGCACCGTTGCCTCCGATCTGGGGGCCGCCGTTGCCTCCAAGCTGGGGGCCGCCGCCGATCTGATTTTTGGCGTGGTCGCTGGAAGGAGCAGCCGGAGAGCGCGCTCGCTTGACCTCATCCAGATCCGCGCGCAACTCACGGAGCTCGGCCGTCACGGGAGCCAGCTTATCCTCGAGTGCTTTGGTGAAGAATTCCTGCAGGGATTGCTGCATCGTCTCTATCCCTAGCAATACGAATCGGGTCTGGACGTTTGGGGTTGGTGGAGGATGCGGCGCCGTTGTGTGGAGTGGAACGAACTGAGTCTGATACCAATTGTGATGTCCCTAGCCAGAGCTAGAAAGATCATAGGAGGAACAAGGGGAAAAGTAGCAGTTGAGCGAGAACAAGGGAGCTTGGGCAGCTCAATTTCATTCATTAATTCGATAGTGCTTGCTGGGAGGTTACAGGAGTACTTAAGCATTACCCTTACAGCTGGGCTCCACCGGGACTCACACACGCACGCTTACAGACACGTCATCGGCCGATGGGCCTGCCCTGTCATACACCGCCTTGTAAGTAGGTGGGGGTGTGACACAGATCCATGGTGAGCATCGGCGAGCATGCTCGTCCTCCTAACTCTGCTTTCCTTCTTCCTAATCCCAGTTCATGCCCAGGTTGCGCCGGTGCGGTGGGGGGCGAGCGGCGCCGGCGTCCTCTGGGTCCTCTGCCATTACCAGATTCTTCCAGATCCATAGGTGGAGCTATGAGCCGCCGCGCCGTCCCCGCTGGCAGGCGCATCTTGGAGCAGAACATCAAGGCCCGGTACCTTGCTGGAGCCATTGGCACCGACGATGCACTCCACCTGTTTGACGAATTGCTCCAGGTTGCCTGGCCCTCCTCGATCGCCGCCATCAACTGCCTCCTCATTGTC
>NW_021315802.1:0-1058 GCF_002162155.2 Triticum dicoccoides | reverse complement strand
CTTCGCAAGGATGGTTTCTCTTGGTCGCCGGAGGCGGCAGCAGCTTTTAACACCCTCAAGACGGCAATCACCACGGCTCCCGTCCTCGCGTTACCGGATTTTACACGGCCGTTCATCGTCGAGTGTGACGCATCGACGTACGGTTTCGGGGCCGTCCTTCTTCAGGACCACCACCCGGTGGCTTTCTTTAGCCGGCCAGCCGCGCCACGTCACCGTTCCCTGGCAGCGTATGAACGGGAACTCATCGGCCTGGTGCTCGCGATTCGCCACTGGAGGCCGTACCTATGGGGGCGCCAGTTTGTGGTAAAAACGGATCATTACAGCCTCAAATTTCTGCTTGACCAGCGTTTGGCCACCATCCCGCAGCATCATTGGGTTGGCAAACTCCTGGGATTCGACTTTACGGTGGAGTACAAGGCAGGTAGTACCAACACGGTGGCGGATGCACTTTCCCGCCGTGACACGGAGGAGACGACGATCATGGCGGTCTCGGGGCCTCGTTTCGACTTCATCAATCGCCTCCGGCAAGCGACGTCCACTGATCCGGCGCTCGTCACACTGCGGGAGGATATCACGGCAGGTGCGCGGCAACAACCTTGGGCGCTCTCCGACGGCCTCGTTACTTTTAACGGCCGCCTCTACATTCCGCCGTCATCCCCGCTACTCCAGGAGATTCTCAGTGCCGTGCACGATGATGGGCATGAAGGCGTCCTGCGCACATTGCATCGTCTCCGCCGCGATTTCCACGCACCTAACCTTCGCAAGACGGTGCAGGAGTACGTCCGCAATTGCGGTACTTGCCAGCGGTACAAGTCCGAGCACTTGCACCCCGCTGGGCTGCTACTGCCGCTGCCGGTGCCCACGGGCGTGTGGACTGACATCGGCATCGACTTCGTGGAAGCGCTTCCTCGAGTAGGCGGGAAGTCTGTCATCCTCACCGTGGTGGATCGCTTCAGCAAGTATTGCCATTTTGTGGCGTTAGCCCACCCATACACGGCAGAGTCAGTGGCACAGGTGTTCTTCGCTGAGGTTGTTCGTCTCCATGGCGTGCCGCAGTC
>NW_021315801.1:0-1179 GCF_002162155.2 Triticum dicoccoides | reverse complement strand
ACTGCTTGTGCACTTTGCCATGCCATGCTTCATTAAACCGGACATGCATCATACTCGTTTGTGCATCATGCCATGTTGATGTGTTGGTTATTTACTATGTTGTGTGCTTCTTTTCCGGTGATTGCTTCTTCGGGTTGGTTCCGATAACGTCGCGTTTGTGAGGATCCGTTCAACTACGTCCGTTTGTCTTCTTCATGGACTCTTTCTTCTTCCTTGCGGGATTTCAGGCAAGATGATCATACCCTCGAAATCACTACTATCTTTGCTATGCTAGTTTGCTCGCTCTTTTGCCATGCCAATGCTACGATGCCTACCACTTGCTTGTCAGCCACCCAAATTGCCATGTTCAACCTCTAACCCACCATGTCCTAGCAAACCGTTGATTGGCTATGTTACCGCTTTGCTCAGCCCCTCTTATAGCGTTGTTAGTTGCAGGTGAAGATCGAAGTTTGTTCCTTGTTGGAACATGGAGATGTTGTTCTTTGTTGGAACATGTTTACTTGTTGGGATATCACAATATATCTTACTTAATTAATGCATCTATATACTTGGTAAAGGGTGGAAGGCTCGGCCTTATGCCTGGTGTTTTGTTCCACTCTTGCCGCACTAGTTTCCGTCATATCGGTGTTATGTTCCCGGATTTTGCGTCCCTTACGCGGTTGGGCTATAATGGGAACCCCTTGACAGTTCGCCTTAAGTAAAGCTTCTCCAGCAATGCCCAACATTGGTTTTACCATTTGCCACCTAGCCTTTTCTTTTCCCTTGGGAGTCGCGCTCCTGAGGGTCATCATTATTTTACCCCCCCCCGGGCCAGTGCTCCTCTGAGTGTTGGTCCAACCTGTCAGCTGCCGGTGGCCACCAGGGGCAACTCTGCGTTGGCCTACCCGTACCTTAGACAATCTGAGTGTGCCCTGAGAAAGAGATATGTGCAGCTCCTATCGGGATTTGTCGGCACATTCGGGCGGTGTTGCTGGTTTAGTTTTACCCTGTAGAAATGTCTTGTTGTACTGGGATACCGAGTCTGATCGGAATGTCTCGGGTGGAGGTCTATTCCTTCGTTGACCGTGAGAGCTTGTGATGGGCTAAGTTGGGACACCCCTGCAGGGATTTGAACTTTCGAAAGCCGTGCCCGCGGTTATGGGCAGATGGGAATTTGTTAACGTCCGGTTGTAGAAAACC
>NW_021315800.1:0-955 GCF_002162155.2 Triticum dicoccoides | reverse complement strand
ATAAAAGTTATGAATTTTTGAAGTTTAAATAATATTCTGGAATTTCCTGATTTAAATTAAATCCAGAAAATCAATTACTGCGTCAGCCTGACGTCAGTGTGACGTCAGCAGGTCAACGGAACTGGTCCAGGTCAAACCTGACAGTGGGTCCCGCATGTCAGGGTGATTATTTTAATTAAAACTTAATTAAAACTAATCCTGTTTAATTAACAGGGCTGGGCCCCACCTGTCATTGACTCAGGGGAGTCAACCAGGGCCCACCCGTGGTCAAACCCGGGTCGGCTGCACCGGCGTTTAGCCGCCGGCGAGCCCGACGCGGCGGCGGAAGTGGTTTTGGCCATTTCGGCCACCAAATGGGCCGCGGAGACCACCGGAGTGGAGCTGAGGACAAACCGCAGCTCTTGGCGGAGTCCGTTGGGGTCGGGGTGGCCGGAGTTGGCGCCGGCGACGACTTTGGTGGCCACCGGGGTTCGGTCGGAGGTGAACTTGGCGCTAGAGGGTTCGGTGAGGCTCGTGGAGTAGCTAGCTAGGTGCTGCGGAACTTGGTGAGTAAGATGGACACCATCTTGTGGCCGGAGGATGACCGGGAGCACGTCGGCGACGAGCTCCACGGCGGTGGGTGCGGTTGAGCTCCGGGAGGTTACTACACGGCTCGGGAGCAAGAACGGAAGGGAGGGGAAGATGGCTAAGCTCACAGTGAGTGCGACGGAGTTCTTGGTGCGGCCGGAGATGGACCGGAGCGACGACGGCGTTGAAGGGGATCTCCGGCGACGGTGAGCTCGGGCGAGGTCGGTGCGGTGGTCTCGGGCGTTGCCAGCGCTCGGGGCTCGGCTGCTTGATGAAATGGACAGCGGCGGAGCTCCTGGACACGGTGAGACGGCGTGGGGTGGTCGGAGGGCGTGGCTACGGCGAGGGGGTGGCGGCGATGGCGTCGGCCATGGCTGGGGCGTGCGAG
>NW_021315799.1:0-1245 GCF_002162155.2 Triticum dicoccoides | reverse complement strand
GGATCCCAGATATAAGAACTTATACCAAGGGAATAATTAATTTAAGAGAAGCTTTAATGATAAGATCTACATCGTGTCCATGGGCATGAACACAGAGTTCAAGGTCGACTCCCACTTCTTCAATGTATAACCTTTCATTCACTTCTCACGTTCGATGAAGTTGCAGTGTTGAAATTTTATCTGGCGAAGCACCAGAAGAGTACGACTCGTGAAAACTTTCGGGTTCACACGGTTTAGAGAAGGCATATGTTCAATCCATACGGGCTTCTTAGAAACATATACCAAAATCTTTAGAAGTAATTAACTCAAGCTCGAAGACAAAGCATGGTTAAGAAAGCAGAGGATACAATTTATCAAAGGCATTATGTATCAGAGGAAAGGCTCACAAGGTTATTGAATATGAAGGGCGTTGTCAGATAAAATCCAACAATGGATCGGGCGATCCACAACGGAGTTGAGGTGAGTATCGGTATTCCAGAAAGAATGCACGGGCATCATATTATAGAACATCGGAATAATTCGATGCTTAGATAACAAAGGAATTATGATTTCCAAAACAAAAGATCAGAAGCAGTCGCTGTGACCAAGGATGGATAAGTTGGATAAACCAGAGGCACAATTTGCGACAAATAGTTTGGTCGAGAACCAGCTCATGTTCAAAAAAAAAATGTTGTCTCAGTCGGAAAGATAAGTTAGAAGGGTTGATAGATGATTGTGTGCATTCGCACACATGTTGAATCAATAGGATCAAAATGACGGTGTCAAAGGATACTAGTGAATATTGCCAGATATATGGGAAGCATCCATAATGCTAGTAGACAAGTATTTGCAGAGCAATAAAGCTGCTAAGGATTTTCGGAGGATTGAATAGTATTTCAAAGACTTTTGTGAAACACCTGAACAACTGGGATGAGCGGATACTCGAAAGGTGCGAGAAGTTATTCTTAGGGGTATTCAGGTGGCAAAGAACTGCAAGGCAGTAGGCACAAAATATTCTCAGGGTATCTTGTAATAACAAGATCGACTGAGAATAAAAGTGAGCACGACAGGTGTAAGTATTTATCCATAGGGATATTTCAGTGGTAGGGAATTGCAAAGGCAACGGGCACAAGGTCTCAAGAGAAAATCGGAGAGTATCTTCGAAATCTTCTGGTGCAGTCGGTGATCATCTGGACTGAAGGGCCTCTCCGGGAGAAAGTATTTTCGAGAACCTAAAGTTAGATTTTTGTAAAAATCGTTTAACCC
>NW_021315798.1:0-966 GCF_002162155.2 Triticum dicoccoides | reverse complement strand
CACTTTTGGAGATGTTTATGGGCTAAGTTGGGGACTAAACTGCTTTTTAGTACTACTTGTCACCCCCAAACTGATGGACAAACTGAAGTAGTCAATAGAACGTTGTCTACTATGCTTAGGGCTGTTTTGAAGAATAATAAGAAAATGTGGGAGGAATGCTTGCCTCATATTGAATTTGCTTATAATCGTTCATTGCATTCTACTACTAAGATGTGCCCTTTTGAAGTTGTGTATGGTTTCCTACCTCGTGCACCTATTGATTTGTTGCCTCTTCCATCGTCGGAGAAGGTTAATTTTGATGCTAAACAACGTGCTGAATTGATTTTAAAAATGCATGAGTTAACTAAGGAAAACATTGAGCGTATGAATGCTAAATATAAACTTGCTGGAGATAAGGGTAGAAAACATGTTGTGTTTGCACCTGGAGATCTTGTTTGGTTACATTTGCATAAGGATAGATTTCCTGATTTGCGCAAATCAAAGCTAATGCCACGTGCTGATGGTCCCTTTAAGGTGTTAGAGAAAATAAATAATAATGCATATAAACTTGAGCTGCCTGCAGATTTTGGGGTTAGTCCCACTTTTAACATTGCAGATTTGAAGCCTTATTTGGGTGAGGAAGATGAACTTCCGTCGAGGACGACTTCATTTCAAGAAGGGGAGGATGATGAGGACATCAATACAATTGTTACACCCACAGCCCCTGCTGCTATACATACTGGACCAATTACTAGAGCTCGTGCACGCCAACTAAATTACCAGGTACTTTCGTTTCTTGGTAATGATTCTAATGTTCATGAGAATATGATGCTGCCTAAATTGGATACATTTGTTTTGCTTACAAATGAAGGGCCTAGCTTGGAGAAGGATGAACATTGGAGCAAGAACAAGCATGGAGATGATGGCATGCGCAAGGGGAACAAGAATGGAGTTACAAGTGATGATTTCAGGACTTTGAAGCCACCA
>NW_021315797.1:0-1016 GCF_002162155.2 Triticum dicoccoides | reverse complement strand
TTATCAGGAATTACAAACTGGCATGATTAGATGTGGTATTGTTGAGGAGAATGAAGCTATGCTTGCACGTTTTCTGGGTGGATTAAATAGAGAGATTCAGACCATTCTAGACTATAAGGAGTATACTAATATCACTCGTTTATTCCATCTTGCTTGTAAAGCTGAACGTGAAGTGCAGGATCGACAAGCATTGGGGCGAACTAACTTTTCTGCAGGCCGACCTTCATCATGGACACCACGTGCATCTTCTACTTCAACAGCACCAGCACCTCCATCCGGTGCCACCTCCAGCCGTGATACAAGAAAACAGGCACAACCACCATTATCTGCCAAGAGCGCACCTGCGGGGCCTGCACAACGTTCTTCTTCTTCCATGGCATCAACAGGGCACACAAGTGATATTATTTGTCGTCGTTGTAAGGGAGGAGGTCATTATGCGAGGGAATGCAAATCTCCGCGTGTGATGATTGCTACCGCGGATGGTGGATATGAGTCCGCTAGTGACTATGATGAGGAGCCATTGGCTCTTATTACACGTGAAGAACATGGTGGAGATGATTCTGATCATGAGACGCAATACATGGCTCCTGAAGACGCTGATAGGTATGAATGTTTAGTTGCTCAACGTGTTTTGAGTGTGCAGGTCACACAAGCTGAGCAAAATCAGAGGCACAATTTGTTCCATACCAAGGGAGTTGTGAAGGAACGTTCTGTGCGTGTCATAATAGACGGAGGGAGCTGCAACAACTTGGCTAGCATGGAGATGGTGGAGAAGCTTTCTCTCACCACAAGACCACATCCACATCCTTACTACATCCAATGGTTCAACAACAGCGGCAAGGTTAAGGTAACACGTACTGTTCGTGTGCATTTTAGTATCTCTACATATGCTGATTATGTTGATTGTGATGTGGTACCTATGCAAGCATGTTCCTTATTACTTGGTAGACCATGGCAATTTGATAAAAATTCTGTACACCATGGTAGAAACAATCACTATACTCTTGTTCATAAGG
>NW_021315796.1:0-1390 GCF_002162155.2 Triticum dicoccoides | reverse complement strand
GCAACCCGGCCAGTTGCTTCTCTATTCTGGATTATATCGCCCAAGGGAGCAGAACTAACCACTGTGATAGGATGGCCTTGAAAGTATTGCTTGAGCTTCCTACTTGCCATAAAAACTCCATACACTAGCTTCTGCCAATGCGGATATCTTTGCTTTGATTCGATCAGTACCTCACTGATATAATAAACTGGTCGTTGAACCGGATATTCTTTTCCAGCCTCCTTACGCTCAACCACAATCGCCACACTGACCGCTCGGGCATTGGCAGCCACGTACAACAATAGAGGCTCATTATCAACCGGAGCAGCGAGGACTGGCGGTTCAGCCAGCTGCCGCTTCAAATCCTCAAATGCCGCATTGGCGGCGTCACTCCAGACGAATTTATCTGTCTTCTTCAACATCTGATTCAGGGGAATCACCTTCTCTCCCAAACGGCTGATAAACTGGCTAAGGGCTGCAATCCGGCCCACCAGATGCTGGACATCATTGATACACGCCGATTTAGCCAAGGATGTGATTGCTTTGATTTTTTCTGGATTGGCCTCAATACCTCTGTTGGACACAAGAAAGCCCAAGAGTTTGCCTGCCGGAACACCAAAAACGCATTTGTCTGGGTTGAGCATCATTTTGTAAACCCGAAGATTGTCGAACGTCTCCTTGAGATCATCTATCAAGGTTTCCTGCTTCCTGGACTTCACCACAATATCATCCACATATGCATGAACATTACGCCCGATCTGCTTGTGAAGACAATTTTGCACACAACGCTGGTAGGTTGCTTGGGCACTCTTGAGCCCAAAGGGCATAGAAACATAGCAGAAGGCTCCAAAGGGAGTGATGAAGGCTGTCTTCTCCTTGTCCTTAACTGCCATTTTAATCTGATGATAACCTGAATAAGCATCCAGGAAACTCAGGCACTCACAACCCACCGTCGCATCAATGATCTGATCAATACGCGGGAGAGCGAAAGGATCTGCCGGGCAAGCTTTATTCAAATCAGTGTAGTCCACACACATACGCCAAGTGCCGTTTTTCTTAAGAACAAGCACCGGATTAGCCAACCATTCGGGATGAAACACTTCGACGATAAACCCAGCTGCCAGTAGCCGGGCTACCTCTTCACCGATGGCCTTGCGTCTTTCTTCGTTAAAACGGCGAAGGTACTGCTTGACCGGTTTAAACTTAGGATCAATATTGAGTGTGCTCAGCGAGTTCCCTCGGTACACCTGGCATGTCAGAAGGTTTCCATGCAAAGATGTCCCGGTTCTCACGGATGAACTCGATGAGCGCGCTTTCCTATTTCGGATCCAGATTGGCACTGATACTAAACTGCTTGGATGAATCACCAGGGACGAAGTCAACGAGTTTAGTCTCATTAGCCGGTTTGAAC
>NW_021315795.1:0-1644 GCF_002162155.2 Triticum dicoccoides | reverse complement strand
AAAAATCAAGCTCTCGAAAGATTTATGTGAAGCACAAGGAGCAAAAGTGATGTCCATCTCACTATAAAGCAATATGCATGGATCCTCTAGCTGATATTAGTGAATGCACAAGCATGAGAGGCAGGGAATCATATCTCACATATAAGCAATAAACACATGAAATATGATGTAACCTACAAAAGACCATCTCACATAAAAATGATTATGAGGACTTATATGGTACCTCTCTCATCTACTTATTTTTTCCAGTTTTTTCCTGTTCTCTTTTTTTCCCATGATCTACAATAATGTCAGGCTCTCAGAGTAGTTACCTTTGCAAGGATTTCCATAGACCTTAAATAAGCAATCGTATGTTCTCTAGTTCTGAAAACTCTAAGATGTGCACTGGTGTTACTGATAGTAAATATCAATGGACCTGCGCCTATATCACGACACCACACCATGCTTATGTGTGCTCTCACTCCACATGGCGGGGGAGCTGATCTGCTATGAAACATCAAAATGATTATTTCGTATAATGTTTTTCGTTTGTCCTTTGGCAGTGAAGTTCGGGCTTATTTTCTCCATGCATGATAGCAAAATTGTAAGAAATCTACAATAGAATCAATTTTACTCGCAAGAGAAAAATGGATACGATTGGGAAGCACCATCGCTTATCACGAAATGTCATTCTTAAGGGAGCTACCTATAGTTCAGCTATTACGCAACAGTTTTTAAGCAAGACTGCTAGCCAGACGAGTTGATTTGAATCATAGGTGCGAGCTGAGCTGGTTCAACATCACGTCAGTTTCTCTCTCAAAAAAAGAACATCAGTCTTGGTCTTGTTCCATGAATGGACGCCATAAAACTAGTCGATCTATCGGACTGATGGGTGCGCACCAGCCGGCCGTAATATCATATGGCAAACCCAAGGTCATGGATTCTTGCTGTCCCCAAGGTTGTCCACCAACTAGGCACATGTAAATATTGCACACACTATATGTGAACTATTGGCATCTATCATTTGGCAAGAGTAGGAGGAGCATATGTCTAGCAATGGCACGGGTCATGTCAGGAAAAAAAAACTATTGGCATGGGTGGCCGAAATGTGAAAAGGAGGAAGAAAGCGACTCATTTTGCATCAGCATTTGTTTTAAATCAAACCAGTTCCTTTAGGCTACGTTTGGCAGCAGAGTATTTCTAAAACTGTAGTTTCTACCCTCCAAACTCACGTGGTGCTTAAAGTTTATTTAGAAAAATGAAAATCTTATTTTCAAATAGTAAAGAGATCATCTCTCTCTATTCTATCTTTTTCTTGTGAGTTCTACGTTCACATAGATGGGCAACTTGATAAAGATGGTTGAACCAAGGTGCACTAGTACACTGATAACTAAGTGCCATCACCAGGTAGCATGGCTGGTTCGCAATCTTCAACCCAACGAACTAAGTACTATCAATGGCATGCACCTACACCAAGATGTTCTACAATCAGCTTGCTAGTAAAGTTGGAGCTTGTTTTCTTCATGCATGAAAGCAGAGAATCGCAAAAAATCTACAATAATGCCATTCTTAAGGGAGCAACCTAGCTCGCATATTACACAACAGTTTAAGCAAAACTGCTGGCCACATGAGTTGGTTTGAGTCATCCGTGGCTGAGCTGAGCTC
>NW_021315794.1:0-701 GCF_002162155.2 Triticum dicoccoides | reverse complement strand
AATCAAAACAATATTTTTAGGAGCTCATGGATATTTATTTTGGCCATTTGGGTTAATTCGATAAATATTTGCATTGGAAATATATTTCTATATATATGAAATATGGTCCAAAAATTATGCCAATTATACAAGAGCTCTGGAATAATACCATTAGCCCCTACAAAAATTGGCATAATAAAATTAAATGATTTAATATAGTTATTAAATCAAACAAATGTCAGAAAATTAGAAAAGAAAACAGAAAAGGGGAGAGAGACTTACCTGGGCCACTTACCTGGCCCATCTCCAGCTGGCGGCCCAGCCCACCCCCGCTGCCTTCTGTCGTCCCCCTCCTCGGACAGAAGGACGAGGGCGTGTGCCCGACGCTCGCCGGCACGCGCGCGCGCCACCTCCCCCCTGCTGGCCACCTCCTGCTTCCTTCTCTCGCCCTCGATGCCCCGGACGAAGCCACGCAGCTGCCCCGCACCGCTCTCACTCTCCCTCGCCCTCCTCTTCTCCCCCTGTTCTCTCTCTCTCACCCGAGAACCACCGCCGCCGCCGACGGGCATCACCGTAGCCACCGCCTCTCCCTCGCCTCCCCGTCGTCCCCAGGAGCTCCGCCTCGTCGCCAGCTACCTCCTCGCCGAGCCACGCAAGCCGGAGTGCCCCGTGGAGCCGTCGCCGTCGCCAAATTCGACTCCGGCCGCCGTGGATCCTCGCCG
>NW_021315793.1:0-1079 GCF_002162155.2 Triticum dicoccoides | reverse complement strand
CGTGAACATTGTTTTTGAATGATAAAAATATTTTTTAAAATTGCGCGATTATTATATTGAAAATGCATGAACATTTTATGTAAATGCGTGATGACCGCTTTTAAAATTTGAAGTACATTATTTGGAATATAGATATTGAGAAAGGTGGGGTATACCTATGCATTGTTTCAACATTGGGAAGAGGCCATGGCTCTGTCCCTGAGGAGGAGGTTGATGTGGATGTAGTAGGAGAAGTGGAGGCGAGCGGGAGCGGGTGCACGCCACACAAGGGCAAAGAAAAGGAGTGGCCGTCGACGCCAGGCGGTGGAAGGGGAATGGGGAGAGGGAGAGCCGGGATAGCATCCGCCCATTGAGCTCTGCTGCTGATGATGATCTGCTTTGCAATTGCAACTCTTCGATGGAGTACTTTCATATATGTACAACGTCCCAACCAATTATTGTGTAAGCAACGGATGGAAGGACAATAAATAAAATGGATATAAAAGAGGCTTCCGTCCAGCCCCATTAGTCGCGAAACTGTAGGAACCGCGACTAATGAGGTCTTTAGTCGCGGTTCGGCAGACGAACCGCGACCAAAGGCCTGGGCCCAGGGCGCTCGCTGGCCAGCTGGTGCACGTGAGGGGCTTTAGTCGCGGTTGGCCAGGCCAACCGCGACTAAAGGTGCGCAAAGGCCTTTAGTCGCGGTTGTCCAGGCCAACCGCGACTAAAGCTCCTCCCCTATATATACCAGTTCAGCACACTCACTTAGCCATTTGGTGCCACTTCTCTTCACAAGCTTCACAAGGGGGTGTAGGTTTGCTTTTGGTTCCTCTTATGCACACAAGGTGTTTGATGAAATACCCTAAGAGGGTGAAACAAACATGATATGAAGTGTTGGAGCCACACTTGAGGTTCCTCATTTATTTTTTCCTCCTCGATCGCGGTTAGCAACTTGAACCTTTCATGCATGTGTGTCATTGATAAAATATGCATGTGTGCAGTTCATTGTTTAATTTATATTGTTTGTAGCTAGTTAGTTTAACAAATGCATGATGGTTAATTATATATTTTATATTATAATAATGCAGATGAATCGGCAA
>NW_021315792.1:0-1065 GCF_002162155.2 Triticum dicoccoides | reverse complement strand
GATCTAGCCCTTTGACTTTGCACGGACGGGCTTTAGCAGTGGACCTATCCACCCGGTTGTGTTAGGTCAGCACATAGGAACACTTTGGAGCAACATCCGGGCCAGACCCACGGCAATATCACCTCCGTGTAGACCGACGCGTCCGTTTCCCCCCTCTAGGTGCCGTCGGCGGCGCCGTCCGTGAGGGGGGCACACCCCGGAGACGTGTGCGGCCTCTTCATACATGCCACCACACCACCCCGCATGTATGAGGGCCCGCTGCGACGCTCCGATGGCATTGCTACCTCCCGGTCAAACCCCGTCCGGTGAAAGTCAAAGGGCTAGATCCGGCGGTTGTCTGTGTTTGGGTTAGGCGGGACAGGGTACCTTGGGGGGATAGCATTGCCGCCACTTGTTGCAGTGGGCCCTCCTATGCTTGTGGAAGTGTAGTGGCAGGCGTAGGCATCCGACACGCGGCTTCGGGGTGTGCCCCCCTCACGGGCGTCCCTGCCGCCGTGTTCCGGAGGGGGGAAACGGCCATGTCGGGCCGACACAGAGGTAATCTTTGGGTGGGTTGGGCCAGGATGGTGTTGGGGGTGTAGCTATGGGCTGGGCTATGGCTACCACATGAAAAGGTCCACCAGTAAAACCCCGTTCGACGAAAGTCGAAGGGGTAGATCCGGCGGTCGTCTGTGTGAGGGTTAGACGGGACGGGTTACCTGGGGGTTAGCAATGCCGCCACGTGTTGCGGTGGGCCGTCCTACGCTTGTGGAAGCATGGTGGCAGGCGCATGCACCCGGCTCGCGGCTCCGGGGTGTGCCCCCCTCCACGGACAACAGTGTCGCCGCCACTTCGAGGGGGGAATCATGCGGGTACGACTGAATATATTTTTATTTTTTTACAGTACTTTACATCGGTGCCGAACTTGTCACCTGGATAACTAGCTTATGTAAAATTAATAATTATATTTTTAGGACATTTTTAAAATAAATTGAATTTAATGTAAAAAAACAAAAAAAACAGGTATGCCGACGGCATAACGGTCGGCATAGGTGGAAACAACCTATGCCGACGGCTACACCGTCG
>NW_021315791.1:0-1123 GCF_002162155.2 Triticum dicoccoides | reverse complement strand
TGGAAAAAATAAAGAGCAAACTACGAGGTAGCTGCAGTTCAAATTTGACCCGCTTCCTATTGAATCGGCGGGAATTTGTCTTTTTCATGAGAGGTGGATCAAAACTTTTGGCACCCAACCATTTTGTCAATTGTGCATTAAATATGTCCTAGTATTTTATAAAATTGATTTGTTCCAGTTTTGTAAAAAATATATGGTAGGTCCTTCACAAAAAAAACTCATTTCGGCACTCGGAAAATGGAAAATGAATTTTCCGTGCAAAGAAAATGAAAACTCCCTTTTTCAACATTGTTTGGAATTCCAAGATGCACCCTTGTGCACAATATGAGATCATTTGAACAAACTATGCCATGAATGTGGCCATAAGGTTGATCATTTGGCTTGAAAAGCCATGAATCTTCACGCATGATAGCTCATTTCTGAGAACACTTTTTTTAAAATAATTGACGTATTACAATTTCATAATTTTTGCTGGTAACTTGGCCACATATGATGAAACAATGCGAAGGTTTTCCAATTTTTAGATTTTTTTGAATTTTTTATGTCCGTTTCAAAATGCGGTCAAAACGGCGGGAATGACCGTTCCTAGCTAGTGGTTGAGTCTTGAATTTTTTTTCGTGTTTCTCTGATTAAACAGATTCTTATGTACCTAGAAATGATTTATGGAAAAAATAAAGAGCAAACTACGAGGTAGCTGCAGTTCAAATTTGACCCGCTTCCTATTGAATCGGCGGGAATTTGTCTTTTTCATGAGAGGTGGATCAAAACTTTTGGCACCCAACCATTTTGTCAGTTGTGCATTAAATATGTCCTAGTATTTTATAAAATTGATTTGGTCCAGTTTTGTAAAAAATATATGGTAGGTCCTTCACAAAAAAAACTCATTTCGGCACTCAGAAAATGGAAAATGAATTTTCCGTGCAAAGAAAATGAAAACTCCCTTTTTCAACATTGTTTGGAATTCCAAGATGCACCCTTGTGCACAATATGAGATCATTTGAACAAACTATGCCATGAATGTGGCCATAAGGTTGATCATTTGGCTTGAAAAGCCATGAATCTTCACGCATGATAGCTCATTTCTGAGAACACTTTTTTTAAAATAATTGACGTATTACAATTT
>NW_021315790.1:0-1490 GCF_002162155.2 Triticum dicoccoides | reverse complement strand
GATTCATGATCAGAATGTATAACAAATTCTTTGGGCCATAAATAATGTTGCCATGTTTCTAAAGTCCGAACAAGAGCATATAATTCTTTATCATAAGTAGAATAATTCAGACTAGGCCCACTCAATTTTTCAGAAAAGTATGCAACAGGTTTGCCATCTTGTAATAACACACCTCCTAATCCAATTCCACTAGCATCACATTCAAGCTCAAAAGTCTTATTAAAATCAGGAAGTTGGAGTAAAGGAGCATGTGTCAACTTATCTTTCAATACCGTGAAGGCTTCTTCCTGTGCGGTACCCCAAAGAAAAGGCACATCTTTCTTTGTAAGCTCATTGAGAGGTGCAGCAATTGTGCTGAAATCTCTCACAAAACGCCTATAGAATCCAGCGAGGCCAAGAAAACTCCTCACTTGTGTGACCGTTTTGGGCTGCGGCCAACTCTCAGTAGCTTCAATCTTGGCTTTATCAACTTCAATTCCCTATGGAGTAACAACATAGACAAGAAAAGATACTCGGTCGGTGCAAAAGGTGCACTTCCCAAGGTTACCAAACAAACATGCATCACGTAGAGCAATAAAAACAGCACGTAAATGTTCCAAATGTTCTTCCAAAGATCTGCTATAAATCAATATGTCATCAAAGTAAACTACCACAAATCGTCCAATGAAAGCACATAAAACTTCGTTCATTAATCTCATGAAAGTACTAGGTGCATTAGTTAACCCAAAAGGCATGACTAACCACTCATATAATCCAAACTTAGTTTTAAATGCTATTTTCCATTCATCTCCCAATTTCATACGAATTTGATGGTAGCCACTACGCAAATCAACTTTGGAGAATATTGTAGAGCCACTCAATTCATCAAGCATATCATCTAGCCTAGGAATAGGATGACGATAACGAATAGTAATATTATTAATGCCTCTACAATCAACACACATACGTGATGTACCATCCTTTTTCGGCACTAGAATAATAGGAACAGCACAAGGACTAAGGGATTCGCGTATATAACCTTTGTCGAGAAGCTCTTGTACTTGACGCATAATCTCGTTCGTCTCCTCTGGATTGGTATGGTATGGTGCACGGTTTGGCAGTGAAGCACCGGGAATTAAGTCAATCTGATGCTCAATCCCTCGAATAGGCGGTAATCCCGGTGGCACGTCTTGTGGAAAAACGTCAGCGAACTCCTGCAAAATGTTAGTGACAGCAGGAGGCAAAGAGGAAGGCACGTCCTCGAATGAAAATAATGCCTCTTTGCACACAAAAGCATAGCAAACAGATTTGCTGAAATCTAGCTCATCAATATCAGATTTGGTGGCAAATAAACATGCACTTTTCAATTTAATTTTAGAAGCAACACTAGATGGTTTATTATTAGGCTTCATTTGTTGCTCAAATTCTTTTGCCACAATCTGATTTTCACTCTTATTCTTCTCCTGTTTTGCTTTATTAGCTCTATTAATATCATCTTTCAAAATGGAATC
>NW_021315788.1:0-792 GCF_002162155.2 Triticum dicoccoides | reverse complement strand
ATATTGAGTCATTTTGGAGGAAAAATGCTAAGTATAGGTCATTTTAGAGCTATCCTAGGTTAAATAGGTCATTTTAGAGCTAAGTAAGGTTATTATGTCATTTTGGAGCTATATAAGCATATGAACTCATTTAGGAGCTAAAATATGTCATTTCTTAAGCATATTATGTCCTTTTAGAGCTAGTTAAGCATATTAAGTAATTTTGGAGTAAAAGATGCTAAGTATAGGTCATTTTAGAGCTATCCTAGGTTAAATAGGTCATTTTTAAGCTAGCTAAGCATATTAAGTCATTTTGGAGGAAAAAATTCTAACTATAGGTCATTTTGGAGCTATCCTAGGTTATATAGGTCATTTTGGAGCTAATTCAGCTTATTATGTAATTTTTGAGGTAGCTAAGCATATTGAGTCATTTTGGAGGAAAAATGCTAAGTATAGGTCATTTTAGAGCTATCCTAGGTTAAATAGGTCATTTTAGAGCTAAGTAAGGTTATTATGTCATTTTGGAGCTATATAAGCATATGAACTCATTTAGGAGCTAAAATATGTCATTTCTTAAGCATATTATGTCATTTTAGAGCTAGTTAAGCATATTAAGTCATTTTGGAGAAAAAGATGCTAAGTATAGGTCATGTTAGAGCTATCCTAGGTTAAATAGGTCATTTTGAAGCTAGCTAAGCATATTAAGTCATTTTGGAGGAAAAAATTCTAAGTATAGGTCATTTTAGAGCTATCCTAGGTTAAATAGGTCATTTTGGAGCTAATTAAGCTTATTATGTAATTTTTGAGCTAGCT
>NW_021315787.1:0-881 GCF_002162155.2 Triticum dicoccoides | reverse complement strand
TATCTCTACATATGCTGATTATGTTGATTGTGATGTGGTACCTATGCAAGCATGTTCCTTATTACTTGGTAGACCATGGCAATTTGATAAAAATTCTGTACACCATGGTAGAAACAATCACTATACTCTTGTTCATAAGGATAAAAAAATTACTTTGCTTCCTATGACTCCTGATTCCATTTTGAAAGATGATATTAATAGAGCTAATAAAGCAAAACAGGAGAAGAATAAGAGTGAAAATCAGATTGTGGCAAAAGAATTTGAGCAACAAATGAAGCCTAATAATAAACCATCTAGTGTTGCTTCTGAAATTAAATTGAAAAGTGCATGTTTATTTGCCACCAAATCTGATATTGATGAGCTAGATTTCAGCAAATCTGTTTGCTATGCTTTTGTGTGCAAAGAGGCAATATTTTCATTCGAGGACGTGCCTTCCTCTTTGCCTCCTGCTGCCACTAACATTTTGCAGGAGTTCGCTGACGTTTTTCCACAAGACGTGCCACCGGGATTACCGCCTATTCGAGGGATTGAGCATCAGATTGACTTAATTCCCGGTGCTTCACTGCCAAACCGTGCACCATACCGTACCAATCCAGAGGAGACGAAGGAGATTATGCGTCAAGTACAAGAGCTTCTCGACAAAGGTTATATACGCGAATCCCTTAGTCCTTGTGCTGTTCCTATTATTCTAGTGCCGAAAAATGATGGTACATCACGTATGTGTGTTGATTGTAGAGGCATTAATAATATTACTATTCGTTATCGTCATCCTATTCCTAGGCTAGATGATATGCTTGATGAATTGAGTGGCTCTACAATATTCTCCAAAGTTGATTTGCGTAGTGGCTACCATCAAATTCGTATGAAATTGGGAGATGAAT
>NW_021315786.1:0-1576 GCF_002162155.2 Triticum dicoccoides | reverse complement strand
GCTTCATTTTCGTCACACAAAATGCTCCCATCATGCACAACCCCGATGACGAGCCGAGCAATTGGTTCATACTTTTTAACGCGCTTCAGCTTTTTCAACCCTCACGCAATACATGAGCGCAAGCCATGGATATAGCACTATAGGTGGAATAGAATATAATGATGGAGGTTATGTGGAGAAGACAAAAAAGGAGGAAGTCTCACATCAACTAGGCGTATCAACGGGCTATGGAGATTCCCATTAATAGATATCAATGTGAGGAGTAGGGATTGCCATGCAACGGATGCACTAAGAGCTATAAGTGTATGAAAGCTCAACAAAAGAAACTAAGTGGGTGTGCATCCAACTTGCTTGCTCATGAAGACCGAGGGCATTTGAGGAAGCCCATCGTTGGAATATACAAGCCAAGTTCTATAATGAAAATTCCCACTAGTATATGAAAGTGACGACATAGGAGACAATCTATATGAAGAACATGGTGCTACTTTGAAGCACAAGATATGAGACTCACTACATGAAGAACATGGTGCTACTTTGAAGCACAAGTGTGGAAAAAGAGATAGTAACATTGCCCCTTTTTTTCTCTTTTTTTTGGTGGGCTTCTTTGGCCCCCTTTTTTATTTAGGCTTCTTTGGCCTTTCCCCCTTTTTTTGGGCAATGTTTTATAATGATGATCATCACACTTTTATTTACTTACAACTCGATATTACAACTCGATACTGGAACAAAGATATGACTCTATATGAATGCCTCCGGCGGTGTACCGGGATGTGCAATGATCTAGCATAGCAATGACATAAAAAAACGGACAAGCCATGAAAACATCATGCTAGCTATCTTACGATCATGCAAAGCAATATGACAATGAAAGCTCAAGTTATGTATATGATGATGATGATGAAAGTTGCATGGCAATATATCTCGGAATGGCTACGGAATTGCCGTGATAGGTAGGTATGGTGGCTGTTTTGAGGAAGGCATATGATGGGTGTATGGTACCGGCGAAGGTTGCGCGGCACAAGAGGCTAGCAATGGTGGAAGGGTGAGAGTGCGTATAATCCATGGACTCAACATTAGTCATAAAGAACTCATATACTTATTGCAAAAGTTTATTAGCCCTCGAAGCAAAGTACTAATACGCATGCCCCTAGGGGGATAGGTTGGTAGGAAAAGACCATCGCTCATCCCTGACTGCCACTCATAAGGAAGACAATCAAAGAAACACCCCATGCTTCAAATTTGTCACACAACGGTTACCATACGTGCATGCTACGGGACTTGCAAACCTCAGCACAAGTGTCTCTACAATCCACAACCACCCACTAGCATAACTCTAATATCACCATCTTTATATCGCAAAACTATTGCAAGGAATCAAACATATCATATTCAGCGATCTACAAGTTTATGTAGGATTTTATGACTAACCATGTGAATGACCAATTCCTGTCATGTCTCTAAATAGATATAAGTGAAGCAAGAGAGTTTAATCTACAAAAGATATGCCCATGCTCTAACAAATATAAGTGAAGCAAAAGAGCATTCTACAAATGGCGGTTGTCTATATGAAGAGAAA
>NW_021315785.1:0-1119 GCF_002162155.2 Triticum dicoccoides | reverse complement strand
GGGGTTCAACAATCATGGAAATCGCTTTGGGACCCTAAAACAGTGAGTTATAGTCCACGAAACGGGTCAGAATCGACAAAAACAACGAGTGTTGATGACCAACACGTAAACGCACCACGGGGTTAGTCAATCGTGGAATTCACTTTGGGACCCCAAAATGGTGAGTAATAGTCCAAGAAACGGGCCAGAATCGGCCCAAACTGCGAGTCTTGACGACCGACACGTAAGCACACCTTGGAGTTCGACAACCATGAAAATCGCTTTGGGACCCCAAAACGGTGAGTAATATTCCATGAAAGAGCCCAGAATCGGACAAACCTTGGATTATTGATGAACGATAGATAAATGCACCCCGGGGTTTGTCTATCATGCAAATCGGGCACGCACCCCAAATCAGTGAGTAATACCCAATGAAACGGGCCAGAATCGGCCAAAATTATGAGTGTTGATGACCGACACATAAACGCACCCCGGTGATCGTCAATCGTGGAAATCACTCCGGGACCCCAAAACTGGGTAATTGTCCAAGAAACGGGCCATAATCGGCCAAAACTGCGATTGTTGATGACCGACACATAAGCTCTCCTTGGAGTACAACAACCATGGATATTGCTTTCAGACCCCAAAACGGTGAGTAATAGTCCATGAAATGGGTCAGGATCGACAAAAACCGCGGGTGCTGATGACCGACAAGTAAACGCACCCCGGGGTTCGTCAATCGTGGAAATCGCCATGGGACCCTAGAATCGGCCAAAATTGAGTGTTGATGACGGTCACGTAAACGCACCACGAGGATCGTCAATCGTGGAAATCGCTCTAGGACTCCAAAATGGTGAGTAATAGTCCATGAAAGAGCCGAAAATTGAAAGTACTAGGATTATTGATGACGACACATAAACGCATCTCGGGGTTCGTCAATCGTGGAAATCGCTCCGGGACCCAAGATAGTGAGCAATAGTCCATGAAACGGGCCATAATCGGCCAAAACTACGATTGTTGATGACCAATACATAAACGTACCGCGGTGTTTGTCAATCATAGAAATCACTCCGGGACCCCAAAACTGAGTAATAGTCCAGGAAATGGGCTAGAATCGGCCAAAACTGCGATTGTAGATGA
>NW_021315784.1:0-1647 GCF_002162155.2 Triticum dicoccoides | reverse complement strand
ATGTATGTGAATTATGGCATGCCAACCTATTTAATAAACACATTATATAGTTATGTCATGTCATCCTGTTTACATAGTCTCATATTTTGAACTATGTCTTCCCATCTTTTTTAGTTAGCCATCATAATGTGAAATTGTGTCATGCTATCCTGTTTAGTTAGCCATCATATATGTGAAATTGTGTCATGCTATCCTGTTTGGTTAGACAACATAAATATGAATTATTTCATGCCCTCTTTTATTCCCCACTATCCATTGCACCTGTCTATCATACAATGTCTATACTTTCAATTACTTTTCTTGTTTATCAGCCATTTGAATTGGAGAGCGTGATGGCAGTATCTAAGGGAGTAACAACACGGTCTTCAAAAAAGACAGTGCTACTAGTTGATGCAGATAGAACCACGGTTGTACTTGCCCAAGGACCAGATCCACCACACATAACCAAGACTCTCGCAGATTGTACCCCTACCCAGTTGGACAGAGAACCAGCTACACCCCTTCTAACCCCAACCCCGGCAGATAGTAACTCAGTTCCAGTTGACACAGCACCGTCTCCACCATAGAGCACCCAAACACGAGCGGTTAGCAAGCTTCAAAATATCGGATATCGGGTTCGTATCGGTGTGGCTTTGACATATCGGTTGTCGGATATCGGGTGATATATCGGACGATATGTAGATATACACCTGTCTAGTTTTTTCATTATTCTTGTTCAAAACATTTACTTTTAGTAAAAGAAAATGTATGATGTCAATGCTTTAACATAACACTTTCAGGTTCCTAGATTACTAACTTGTTGATTAAGAAACAACTAAGGAAAGATTCACAAAATCCTTACTCTATGATTAAAAAAAGTATGATATATATGCATTTGTACGAAACATTGTGAATGACTTTGATAATATATAATGACATTGTAAATGCATAATCTTATTTCACTATTATCCAATAAAGAATTATTTCCATCTATGTATCGTTCTATAGCGGTGGACATATCGGGCTAGATATCGGCCATATCGGTCAATATTTCGGTCGATATCGGATGATATGTAGGAAAATGATATTTGCAAAATGATATGTTATGTTTATATCGGTGGAGCCCCAAAAGTGATATATCGGCCTATATATCGGTTGTATCGGCCTAGATTCAAAAGCTTGGCGGTTAGTAAGGGAACTGCAGTGCCCAAAGCACGAGGACCACCACTCCAAATCCCAACTCAACGCTTAAAGGAGAAGAAGATTTGTTCTCATGTCAGGTTCTGTAGCTATGGTTCATACTCCTTTGCTCTTGCATTACTGTATTTACTCATACCAACTATTTTCAAATTTGAAGGATGGAATTGAAACTCCAATGGTGCAACAGGTATGTTTTAAACCTGTTTCTTTAACTGGTTTGCTGTTGTAACCTGCTCTATGTTGATTTCAGTTTCAATTGAATAAACAGTTATGTTCTCATGTCATGCACATTACAAGTGTTGTTATTGCTCTATAGTTACCCACACTTATATTCTGTCTATTCTGCTTTGTCTTGAACAAATATTATTTGAACTGTGTCTCTATCTTGATTTGGCAACAAAAACTAGAATGATATAGACCATAAAGTGACCATGGCACATAGATATATGTTTGTTTCATGTTGTTATC
>NW_021315783.1:0-829 GCF_002162155.2 Triticum dicoccoides | reverse complement strand
GTTGAAATAATTTTACACTAGAGTTGAACTAACTCCATAAGCTAGTTGAAATAATTTTACACTAGAGTTGAACTAGCTATATAAGCTAATTCAAATAATTTTACACTAGAGTTGAACTAGCTCTATAGACTAGTACAAATAATTTGACACTAGAGTTGAACTAGCTCTATAAGCTGGTTCAAATAATTTTACACTTGAGTTGAACTAGCTCTATAGCCTAGTACAAATAATTTTACACTAGAGTTGAACTAGCTCTATAGCCTAGTACAAATAATTTTACACTAGAGTTGAAGTAGCTCTATAGTCTAGTTCAAATAATTTTACACTAGTGTTGAACTAGCTCTTTAGTCTAGCACAAATAATTTTACACTAGAGTTGAACTAGCTCTATAAGCTAATTAAAATAATTTTACAAAAGAGTTTTCCTAGCTCCATAGCCTAGTACAAATAATTTTACACTAGAGTGGAACTAGCTCTATAGGCTAGTTCAAATAATTTTACACTAGAGTTGAACTAGCTCTATAGCCTACTACAAAAAAATTTACACAAGAGTTGAACTAACTCTATAGCCTAGTACAAATAATTTTACACTAGAGTTGAACTAGCTCTATAGCCTAGTACAAAAAAATTAACACTAGAGTTGAACTAGCTCTATAGTCTAGTTCAAATAATTTTACACTAGTGTTGAACTAGCTCTACGGCCTAGTACAAGTAATTTTAAACTAGAGTTAAAGTAGCTCTATAAGTTAGTTCAAATAATTTTACACTAGAGTTGAACTAGCTCGACAGCCTAGTACAAATAATTTTACACTAGAGTTGAACTAGCTCTA
>NW_021315782.1:0-963 GCF_002162155.2 Triticum dicoccoides | reverse complement strand
CACACGCGCGCCCATGGCTCCGGTCCCCTCCGTCCCGCTGCCCTGTTCCGGCCGGCGCTCGTGTGCCCTTGGCCGCCGGCGCCCGCGGCCAGCTCTGGCGCGTTGTCTGGGCGGGTTATGCCCGCACAGCGGGGCTCCGTCCCGTTTCGCCGGGTCCACCCGCAAGCCCTGTGGCTCTGCTCCGCTCCATCCCCGTTAACCCGCGCCCGATAAGCCCCCTGGGCCAATGACGAACGGGGCCCACGCCCAAAATGATTTTAAAAAATGATAATAATAAAAAAATTAAATTAAAATTAAAAATAAATAAATAATAATTAAATTAATTAATTAATTAATTAAGTTAATTAATCATGTTTAATTAACCTAATTAACTAGTTAGCTTAATTAAACCCTAATTAGTTTAAACAGTCAATGACGAACGGGAGCCACCTGTCAGGTTGACCAAGTCAACTGCTGACGTCATGCTGACATCATGATGACGTCAGCAGACACTATTCTGGATAATGTTGATTAAATTAATTAAATAAATCCTAAAAATGATTTAAATCTTTTAAAATTAATATAAGGTAAACCGTAACTCGGATGAAAATATTTTCAACATGAAAGTTGCTCAGAACGACGAGACGATTTCGGATACGCAACCCGTTTGTCCGCCACACCCTCCTAACCTATCGAACCCGCAACTTTCCCCCCTCCGGCTCCTCTGCCCGAAAACACGAAACACCGGGAATACTTTCCCGGATGTTTTCCCCCCTTCACCGGTATCACCTACTACCGCGTTAGGGCACACCAAACACCGCGTATTGTCTTGTTATATTTTGTGATGCTTTGTTTGCATTGTATTCATTGTTTCTTCCCCCTCTTATCTCCGGTAGACTACGAGACCGACGCTGCTGCTGCCCAGTTCGACTACGGAGTTGACGACCCTCTCTCTTGCCAGAGCAACCAGGCAAGCCCCCCCCC
>NW_021315781.1:0-981 GCF_002162155.2 Triticum dicoccoides | reverse complement strand
ATTCTACGTCATTTCTGATCAACAATATGTCAACAACATATACTCATCAGAAATTCTATAGTGCTCCCACTCACTTCTTTGGAAATACAAGTTTCTCATAAACTTTGTACAAACCCAAAATTTTTTGATCATCATCAAAGCATACATTCCAACTCCGAGATGCTCACTCCAGTCCTTAGAAGGATTGCTGGAGCTTTGCATACTTATTAGCATCTTTCGGGATTGACAAAACCTTCCGGTTGTATCACATACAACCTTTCCTCATTAAAATCGTCGAGGAAACAATGTTTTGACATCCTATCTGCAAGATTTCATAAATAATGCAATAATCGCTAATATAATTCCAACAGACTCTTAGCATCGCTACGAGTGAGAAAATCTCATCGTAGTCAACTCCTTGAACTTGTCGGAAAACATCTTAACGACAAGTCGAGCTTTCTTAATGGTGACATTTACCATCATTGTCCGTCTTCCTTTTGAAATCCATCTGTACTCATTAGCCTTATGACCATCGAGCCGTTCTGCCAAAGTCTACACTTTGTTTTCATACATGGATCCTCTCTCGGATTTTATGGCCTCAAGCAATTTATCGGAATCCGGGCCCACCATCGCTTCTCCATAGCTCGTAGGTTCATTGTTGTCTAGCAACATGACCTTCAAGACAGGATTACGTACCACTCTGAAGTAGTACGCATCCTTGTCATCCTACGAGGTTTGGGAGTGACTTGATCCGAAGTTTCATGATCAATATCATAAGCTTCCACTTCAATTGGTGTAGGTGCCACAGGAACAACTCCCTGTGCCCTGTCACACACTAGTTGAAGAGACGGTTCAATAACCTCATCAAGTCTCCACCATCCTCCCACTCAATTCTTTCGAGAGAAACTTTTCCTCGAGAAAGGACCCGATTCTAGAAACAATCCATATTGCTTTCGGATCTGAATTAGGAGGTATACCCAACTGTTTTGGGTTTCCTATGAA
>NW_021315780.1:0-786 GCF_002162155.2 Triticum dicoccoides | reverse complement strand
TTACCGGCAAGTCACTTTACTCGTTCCGTAACACATCATCCCGTGATCAACTCCTTGGTCACATTGCGCATATGATGATGTCCTACCGAGTGGGCCCAGAGATACCTCTCCGTTTACACGGAGTGACAAATCCCAGTCTCGATCCGCATAAAACAATAGATACTTTCGGAGATACCTGTAGTGCACCTTTATAGTCACCCAGTTACGTTGTGACGTTTGATACACCCAAAGCACTCCTACGGTATCCAGGAGTTACACGCTCTCATGGTCAAAGGAAGAGATACTTGACATTGGCAAAGCTCTAGCAAACGAACTACACGATCTTTGTGCTAGGCTTAGGATTGGGTCTTGTCCATCACATCATTCTCCTAATGATGTGATCCCGTTATCAACGACATCCAATGTCCATAGCCAGGAAACCATGACCATCTGTTGATCACAACGAGCTAGTCAACTAGAGGCTCACTAGGGACATATTGTGGTCTATGTATTCACACGTGTATTACGATTTCCGGATAATACAATTATAGCATGAATAGAAGACAATTATCATGAACAAGGAAATATAATAATAACTAATTTATTATTGCCTCTAGGGCATATTTCCAACATTTATAACCTCGAAATGAATAGCCTAAGACAACTTGTGGGCCAATCCCCTAACTACTTCCCGGTGGGCCTCCTCCGGTTATAAGCTAAACCGGTCATAACAGCCACACTATACAGTGTAGCGCCTAGCTTCTAGGCGTTGCACTAGTGGTTGCACTACAAAATGAATCAACCACT
>NW_021315779.1:0-1205 GCF_002162155.2 Triticum dicoccoides | reverse complement strand
ATCCAAACAAGTAAATCGCATGTCCATCTTTACAGTTTCCTAATCCCGACCAGTATTTTCCCTATACTGATTATTCACAAAACTGCTAGCAAAACAGATTTTACCAAAAACCAGCTAACAACTAGTTCTCCATATACTCATGGCTAATTATATTTAACCAACAAACAACCATGAGCGCATAGAGCATCTTAAGATCACAAATTACACACCTATGAGAGCGCCTTGCGCGTTACCGTCAATACATGTCTTGATGGCATTTTACCTACCCTTATACTGCTAATCAAAATTACATATTTCAGTATAAACTTTAAACCCGGGGAGAACTCTGACGATTCCTCGAACAGCGTATTCGTTAACAAGATCAATCCGAAAGCAGAGCGGGCATGTGTTCCAGACATAAGCATATAAGGGTAAATGCAGCACCATCATGGCGTTTACCTGAGAGGGTTCAGTAGAAGCTTTAGTCTAATCAAGTACTTCATTATTAATATGGTCATACATTCCAGAAGAATGAAACTATTTGACCAGCCAATAATTTTTCCTACAAGTTTTACTTCCTTTTTTATGTATATTTCAAAGGTAGACACATGATAATACAAGTTTGCGTAGGCTCAATCTCATCATGCATGATATGATTGATGTAGTGGTACTCCCCTCCATGTAGCAAATCTCAAGCCAGCTAGTTCCATATATTGCCATCACATACTTTAGCACTTAATTGATAATCGATAGATGATCCTTGTGTATGCCATGTTCCGAGTCTAAAATATACTACCACCATGGCACCATGATTCATTATTACGTCCAAAATAGTACAGGACAATAGTGTTCAAGTCTTAATGGCATTATAGAGTTAGTTGTCAACTTAGGTAAGTGTGTAAAGCGCATATTGAGATCATACATTACATGCCTAGGAAAGCCTTTCATGAGATACCATCATTAAATTTCTTCAACTGTGTTTCGCGTATGCTGCTACCCAAAAGCACATAGTTTGATCTATCATTGTTCTTTCTGTTTGCCGACGGGTAAATTATCGGAAGCAACACACGGATATAAAATCAACCCTACCCTTTGTTCTACCAACCTGTCAGGGAGTCATGGTTACCTTATGCCTGTCATCCACATTAATTGATGTTGAAATATTTTATACTTAATTTCCTATTTTGTTTTTTTATTTATCATTGATTCAACTTGACATATTTAAA
>NW_021315778.1:0-1193 GCF_002162155.2 Triticum dicoccoides | reverse complement strand
CTCTAAAGCATAGCCCCAAAAAGAAAGCGGTAAATCGGTAAGAGACATCATAGATCGCACCATATCTAACAGAGTGCGATTACGACGTTCGGACACACCATTACGCTGAGGTGTTCCAGGCGGCGTGAGTTGTGAAACTATTCCACATTTTCTTAAGTGTGCCCCAAACTCGTGACTCAAGTATTCTCCTCCACGATCTGATCGCAGAAACTTGATTTTCCTGTCACGTTGATTTTCAACCTCACTCTGAAATTCCTTGAACTTTTCAAAGGTTTCAGACTTGTGTTTCATTAAGTAGATATACCCATACCTACTTAAATCATCAGTGAGGGTGAGAACATAACGATAGCCACCGCGAGCCTCAACACTCATTGGACCGCACACATCGGTATGTATGATTTCCAATAAGTCGGTTGCTCGCTCCATTGTTCCTGAGAACGGAGTCTTGGTCATTTTACCCATGAGGCATGGTTCGCACGTGTCAAATGATTCATAATCAAGAGACTCTAGAAGTCCATCAGCATGGAGCTTCTTCATGCGTTTGACACCTATGTGACCAAGGCGGCAGTGCCACAAGTATGTGGGACTATCATTATTAACCTTACTTCTTTTGGTACTCACATTATGAATATGTGTAGCATCACGTTCGAGATTCATAAAGAATAAACCATTCACCATAGGAGCATGACCATAAAACATATCTCTCATAAAAATGGAACAACCATTATTCTCAGATTTAAAAGAGTAGCCATCTCGAATTAAACGAGATCCCGATGTTCATGCTCAAAGCTGGCACTAAATAACAATTATTAAGGTTTAAAACTAATCCCGAAGGGAGATGCAGAGGTAGCGTGCCGACGGCGATCACATTGACCTTGGAACCATTCCCGACGCGCATCGTCACCTCGTCCTTTGCCAGTTTCCGCTTATTCCGCAGCCCCTGCTTTGAGTTACAAATGTGAGCAACTGCACCGGTATCAAATACCCAGGAGCCACTGCGGGCACTAGTAAGGTACACATCAATTACATGTATATCACATATACCTTTTGTTTTGCCGGCCTTCTTATCCGCTAAGTACTTAGGGCAGTTCCGCTTCCAGTGACCGCTTCCCTTGCAATAAAAGCACTCAGTCTCGGGCTTGGGTCCATTCTTTGGCTTCTTCCCGGCAGCTTGCTTGCCGGGCGCGGCAACC
>NW_021315777.1:0-1867 GCF_002162155.2 Triticum dicoccoides | reverse complement strand
ACATCCATGATGTTGGGTTCATTGACCCACACATCGTTAATGGATATGTGTTGGAGCATCACCCCGCCGACATGGAGGCAGACCTGTGGCAGTTTCTTACAAAGCAGGAACTCAAAAGTGATATTCTATTTCCTTACCATTTTGGGTGAGTGTTTCTGTCTTGAGCACATTCTCTTTTGTTTACTCCATGCATGGTATGTGGCCGGCTAATCGATGAGTTATGCATGACATACTGTGCATGTATCGTGTCCGCAGGTTCCACTGGATTCTGCTAGTAATTAAAGTTGACACCTCAGAATGTCTCGTCCACGACTCTCTGAATAAGGATCCAAAGCTTTGGGGCGGCATGAGAAGAATGCTGCAGAAGTAATTATTTTCATTCATTTGCGCTCTATATCGATCGGCCTATTTCGTTCATTTCCTAATATCAAGTAACTAATAACTCTCTTGTTCATTTAATTTTCTTTGCCTCGTAGGGTTTGGAGATGGTTCGTAGATACAAAGGTCGGTGAATTCAAAAAAGAGCTAGAATTCAAAAGGTCAAAGGCTAAGAATGGTGAGGATATTCAGCCAGCGGGGACCAATCTATGTGCATACTATGTCTGTGAGATGATCCGGAGATACACCTCTGAGCGGCGGGTTCCGAGTGATACCAATGCTCAGAGGAATAACCTCCGGATGATGCTTAGTCCAGAAGCTCGCTTCCGACCACTTCAAGAGGAACTAGCTGGATGGTTCAGGAGGGAAGTCCTCCATCCTAAAGGAGAACACCATTACGAGGACGTAGAACTTTATATGCATTAAATTATGTATGGAAACTTGTTAAAAATTGTATATGGCCATCCGATGATATTGAATATATATTGTATATTCCTCTTGAATTCTTTTTGGTTCTAATTTCAAATTTGTTTGAAATTGTACATTCATATGCATGTATGTAGTACCGTAGAATATGTGAAACTCCTTCAAAATTAAAATAAAGCACAAAAGAAATAAAACAATACAAATTAAACAGAAAACAGGTTTAGGGGGGGGGGCTAAAACCCTAAACCTGCGGCGGCCTTTAGTCGCGGTTGGCCAGAAGAACCGCGACTAAAGGTCCTCCGCCCCGACGGCCGCCTGGCGCCCACGTGGACGGGCCTTTAGTCGCGGTTCTTAAGCAACCGCGACTAAAGGGGGGGGGGCCTTTAGTCGCGCCTGTTTGGTCGCGGTTGCGCAACCGCGACTAATGGCAGTTGCGAACCGCGACCAAAGGCCCTTTTTCCACCAGTGTTTGTCACGATATGATACACATAGGCCATGGAAATATATTGATTGGGCTTCCTAAAAGATTTCATGCAAACCAATTAGACACTGAACCATCAATGAGGAAGAATCCTCGTTTCAAGAGGGAATGTGTCCGGTTTGAATCCAGTCAAAAATCCACGAATTCTATAAAATTATGCCAATTTCAGCACACATAATTTGAATTAATATCAAATTACAAAATTTTGACCACGTTTTGATATATTATCATTAACCTCCTATTGGTTCTGAATAGAAGCTTGTATTGTTCGTAACAAACATTTTAAGAAGATTTCATCCATTTTTTTGAAATTTATAAAACTTTTTTGACATACATGTAGTTCTAACTAGAATCATTTGACTAATCACACATAAATTCATTTGAACTATAGAAAATCTTATATAATTTAGAAACAAATTGCAACTCCTAAAATTAACATATATTTTCTATATCGCGTGTAAATTTTTTATCGAGGTATATAAGATAAGTTTTTGCAGCTTAGTTGACAAAGGCCGAGCCTACCCGCACATGGATCAAGCATGTCCACCGTTGGATTCTCTGAGATCCAATGGTTGGCACACA
>NW_021315776.1:0-1521 GCF_002162155.2 Triticum dicoccoides | reverse complement strand
GTGAGTAGTAGTCCACGAAAGGGACAGAATCAAAGAAAACCGCGATTGTTGATGACCGGAACATAAACGCACCAGGGGTCCGTCAATCGTGGAAATCCCTCCGGGACCCGAAACAGCGAGTTATAGTCCACAAAACGGGCCAGAATCGGCCAAAACTGCGAGTGTTGACGAACGACACGTAAGTGCATCTTTGGGTTCAACAACTATGGAAATCGCTTCGGGACCCCAAAAAGGTGAGTAATAGTCCACGAAACGGGTCAGAATTGGCCAGAACTATGAGTGTTGACGACGGGCACGTAAACGCACCCCCGGGATCGTGAATCGTGGAAATCGCTCTGGGACCCCAAAACGGTGAGTAATAGTCCATGAGACGGACCAGAATTGGGCAAAATGGTGAGTGTTGATAACCGACACATAAACGCACCCCGCGGATCGCAAATCGTGTAAATCGCTCTAGGACCCCAAAACGGTGAATAATAGCGCACCAAACGGACCTGAATCGGCCAAAACTGCGATTGTTGATGACTGACAAGTAAGCGCACCGTAGGGTTTGTCAATCGTGGAAATCACTTCGGGATGCCAAAACTGTGTAATAGTTCAAAAACGGGCCACAATCGGCCAAAACTGCGAGTCTTGACGACCAACACGCAAGCACACCTTGGAGTTCGACAAAAATGGAAATCTCTTTGGGACCCCAAAACGGTGAGTAATAGTCCACGAAATGGGTCGGAATCAACAAAACCTACGAGTGTTGATGACCGACACGTAAACGCACCCAGAGGTTCGTCAATCGTGGAAATCTCTCCGGGACCCCAAAACAGCGAGTAATAGTCCACGAGACGGCCAGAATTAACCAAAATTGTGAGTGTTGATGACCGACACATAAACGCACCCCCGGGGTTCGTCAATCGTGGAAATCTCTTCGGGACCCCAAAACTGAGTAATAGTCCAAGAAACGGGCCAGAATCGGCCAAAACTGCGAGACTTGACGACCAACACGTAAGCACACATTGGGGTTCGACAGCAATGGAAATCGCTTTAGGACCCGAAAACGGTGAGTAGTAGTCCACGAAAGGGACAGAATCAAAGAAAACCGCGATTGTTGATGACCGGAACATAAACGCACCAGGGGTTCGTCAATCGTGGAAATCCCTCCGGGACCCGAAACAGCGAGTTATAGTCCACAAAACGGACCAGAATCGGCCAAAACTGCGAGTGTTGATGAACGACACGTAAGTGCATCTTTGGGTTCAACAACTATGGAAATCGCTTCGGGACCCCAAAAAGGTGAGTAATAGTCCACGAAACGGGTCAGAATTGGCCAGAACTATGAGTGTTGACGACGGGCACGTAAACGCACCCCCGGGATCGTGAATCGTGGAAATCGCTCTGGGACCCCAAAACGGTGAGTAATAGTCCATGAGACGGACCAGAATTGGGCAAAATGGTGAGTGTTGATAACCGACACATAAACGCACCCCGGGGATCGCAAATCGTGTAAATCGATCTAGGACCCCAAAA
>NW_021315775.1:0-2035 GCF_002162155.2 Triticum dicoccoides | reverse complement strand
GAAATTCTCACCGAGCAACCTGAAAACTGATACCACTTGATAGAGGCGAGGGTGTCCCGATCTTTCGATGAGATGATAACTATCGATTTGGTGGAGACGACTTTGACGATCCGACTACAAACGTGCACGACATTGCGCCTTAGCAATCGCTAAACCAATCTCCTGAGGTTATTGACCACGCCGGAGCACGATCAACCTGACCACGAAGGTCTATTCCTGCAAGCAATCGAAGAACGAGCAAGAATATGATAAAAGCAATCTGAATATTGCAAATATATATGAGGTATTGATAATGGTGGGGATCCGGAAGCGGTCTTGGTCTGGTCGTTGGACACAAACGAAGTACACGAAGTTGCAATGGCTAACTTTTAACTAAACAAATCCCAAGGAAAAGCTACTAGATGGATCTACTTATATAGGATCAAGGGGTGGCGGCCAAGGAGGTGGGAAGACGTCCCAAGGCAGCCTAAAACTAAATCTAGGTCGTACAAGGCCAATGGGCCCAAGTGGAGGTGATGTAACACCTTTGGACTTGTAGTTTGACTCGGATTCTGCTGCAGGATCAGATTGTTTCGTCCACAACTCAACGCTCCGGACGAATTTGAAGGTGATTCCAATTGGGTTGGAAAGTGCACGAAATCTAGATTCCAACAAAAAAAGAATCACCCAATTCGGAGTCCGTATGAAAAACTTGTGTGCGTTTTGAGTCAGGTGTGTCTGTGCAGTCCGAATCTGAATCCAGAACGTGAGAGACTTGGACTCTATCTTCTCTTGGGCCAAAAGTGACGTGAGAGAACTTTTTGGACAGCAAATAAACATCTCTTCCTTCCTTATCTTCATATGTGGATTGTACAAATGTCCCATACACCTGCAATTAGAGAAAACACAAAAGTGTGTGAAGTATTTTTGTTCTGGATAACATAAATAGATTATTGAATAGTTTGCACTAGAAATCACCTGACAAATATGCATATATGCAATATTTTTGGTCATATCCAAGGTAGTCATGTCCTCATCATCTTCCTTCTTTACAATTCTGCAATACATCTTTAAAATCAGCATCATGCACATATGGATCTTTGATGGTCTCCAAACCAAATATTTTGAAGTCAAGTTGTGAAAGCATAATATAGCGACGAGACAATGAATCAGCAATAACATTTTCTTTACACTTCTTGTGTTTAGTGACATAAGGGAAATTCTCAATGAATTCAACCCATTTAGCATGTCTACGATTAAGTTTAGCTTGACTTTTAATATGTTTCAAAGATTCATGATCAAAATGTATAACAAATTCTTTGGGCCATAAATAATGTTGCCATGTTTCTAAAGTCCGAACAAGAGCATATAATTCTTTATCATAAGTAGAATAATTCAGACTAGACCCACTCAATATTTTAGAAAAGTATGCAACAGGTTTGCCATCTTGTAATAACACACCTCCTAATCCAATTCCACTAGCATCACATTCAAGCTCAAATGTCTTATTAAAATCAGGAAGTTGGAGTAAAGGAGCATGTGTCAACTTATCTTTCAACACCGTGAAGGCTTCTTCCTGTGCGGTACCCCAAACAAAAGGCACATCCTTTTTTGTAAGCTCACTGAGAGGTGCAGCAATGGTGCTGAAATCTCTCACAAAACGCCCATAGAATCCAGCGAGGCCAAGAAAACTCCTCACTTGTGTGACCGTTTTGGGCTGCGGCCAACTCTCAATAGCTTCAATCTTGGCTTTATCAACTTCAATTCCTTGTGGAGTAACAACATAGCCAAGAAAAGACACTCGGTCAGTGCAAAAGGTGCACTTCCCAAGGTTACCAAACAAACGTGCATCACGTAAGGCAATAAAAACAGCACGTAAATGTTCCAAATGTTCCTCCAAAGATCTGCTATAAATCAGTATATCATCAAAATAGACTACCACAAATCGTCCAATAAAAGCACATAAAACCTCGTTCATTAATCTCATGAAAGTACTAGGTGCATTAGTTAACCCAAAAGGCATGACTAACCACTCATATAATCCAAACTTAGTTTT
>NW_021315774.1:0-1204 GCF_002162155.2 Triticum dicoccoides | reverse complement strand
GAAACGGGAACTATCGAGAAGAAGCACACAACATGGTAAACACACCACACATAGACAAGACATGATGCACAACAAGCATGATGCATGACAAAGCTAGATGAAGCTACTCATGGCAAGAGACGATGCAAACAAGAGCAACACATCAAAGCAAGTTTAAATGAGGCCGGGAACAACATATAACAATTCCGGTAAGTCCTCATATGCAAATTTAGAAATTGGTCCAGATCTGAATAAACCTTATGTTCAAGTTGTTAAACATCAAGTTAAGATGCACCAAGATGATCTACACGAGATTCTAGTCAAGTTACATATAAAGTTCGTTTGATTCGGAGCTACGGTCTAGAAGATATGAGCAAAACAAGTTAAACATGGCATTGATGCAAAATGCATACAAACATCAAGCAAACACACCAAAACAAGGATGCAACATGGTAATATGAAACTACATGCAAAACCAAGCAAGTTTCATATAGAGCACACTCAGAACGGAGCAACGGTTCAACACATACACTCTATACAAGACATAACAACAGTCTGCCCAAAACAGCAACTAGGCATCTTGCAAGCATCAAAACAACAAGCTACAACGCCCCAACATGAGAACAAAATGCATGGGCATGAAGTACATGTAAAGCATGACAAAACATGAACACTGAGCTATCTCCAGAAAAGAATAGAACATGCTCAAAAGGACATGGGAAGATTGCAAATAATAACAGTTTCAGGCTTAGCAGAAATAACATCAGGTTGCAATGTTTAGAGCTATCAAACAACATGTTACAAGAACTTATCATGGCAACCAAAGACATGGCATGAATCTACTAATCTTATATAACAAAAGTCCCTTACTGACCACGAGCTAAAAAGGATCAGAAGATATGATGGCACCCATGTAAACATGGCAATTTATAAGACAGATTCATACATGGCAGGAACAACAATAAGTAGACATGTTGGTGAGCTTGAACCACTCACTACAGAGCAATACATGGCATCGCAAGACAACCAACAGCAAGAATACATGTTTATGAAGCTAAGCATGGCAAGAGCAAGTTCATAGGATGCTTGGATCACTAACAACAAACATGGTAACATTGAACTTAATGTTAACAGGCTGATAGCAACATTATTTAGCAAGTTTGGATCAAGATAACAACATGTTACAGCAGGCTATAATTGCAACCAGGGGCATGAATGAATAGAG
>NW_021315773.1:0-1204 GCF_002162155.2 Triticum dicoccoides | reverse complement strand
GAAACGGGAACTATCGAGAAGAAGCACACAACATGGTAAACACACCACACATAGACAAGACATGATGCACAACAAGCATGATGCATGACAAAGCTAGATGAAGCTACTCATGGCAAGAGACGATGCAAACAAGAGCAACACATCAAAGCAAGTTTAAATGAGGCCGGGAACAACATATAACAATTCCGGTAAGTCCTCATATGCAAATTTAGAAATTGGTCCAGATCTGAATAAACCTTATGTTCAAGTTGTTAAACATCAAGTTAAGATGCACCAAGATGATCTACACGAGATTCTAGTCAAGTTACATATAAAGTTCGTTTGATTCGGAGCTACGGTCTAGAAGATATGAGCAAAACAAGTTAAACATGGCATTGATGCAAAATGCATACAAACATCAAGCAAACACACCAAAACAAGGATGCAACATGGTAATATGAAACTACATGCAAAACCAAGCAAGTTTCATATAGAGCACACTCAGAACGGAGCAACGGTTCAACACATACACTCTATACAAGACATAACAACAGTCTGCCCAAAACAGCAACTAGGCATCTTGCAAGCATCAAAACAACAAGCTACAGCGCCCCAACATGAGAACAAAATGCATGGGCATGAAGTACATGTAAAGCATGACAAAACATGAACACTGAGCTATCTCCAGAAAAGACTAGAACATGCTCAAAAGGACATGGGAAGATTGCAAATAATAACAGTTTCAGGCTTAGCAGAAATAACATCAGGTTGCAATGTTTAGAGCTATCAAACAACATGTTACAAGAACTTATCATGGCAACCAAAGACATGGCATGAATCTACTAATCTTATATAACAAAAGTCCCTTACTGACCACGAGCTAAAAAGGATCAGAAGATATGATGGCACCCATGTAAACATGGCAATTTATAAGACAGATTCATACATGGCAGGAACAACAATAAGTAGACATGTTGGTGAGCTTGAACCACTCACTACAGAGCAATACATGGCATCGCAAGACAACCAACAGCAAGAATACATGTTTATGAAGCTAAGCATGGCAAGAGCAAGTTCATAGGATGCTTGGATCACTAACAACAAACATGGTAACATTGAACTTAATGTTAACAGGCTGATAGCAACATTATTTAGCAAGTTTGGATCAAGATAACAACATGTTACAGCAGGCTATAATTGCAACCAGGGGCATGAATGAATAGAG
>NW_021315772.1:0-1110 GCF_002162155.2 Triticum dicoccoides | reverse complement strand
AATCACTTTGGGACCCCAAAACGGTGAGTAACAGTCCACGAAACGGTTCAGAATCGGCCAAAACTGTGAGTGTTGTTGACCGACACGAAACGCACCCCGGGGTTCGTTAATCGTGGAAATCACTCGGCGACCCCAAAACACGAAACGGGCCAAAATCGGCCAACACTGTGAGTGTTGATGACCGACACGTAAACGCACCCCGGGGCTCGTTAATCATGGAAATCACTCCAGGACCCCAAAATAGTGAGTAATAGTCCAACAAACGGGCCAGAATCGGCCCAAACAGCGAGTCTTGACGACCAACACGTAAGCACACCTTGGGGTTCGACAACCATGGAAACCGCCTTGAGCCACAAAATGATGAGTAATAGTCTATGAGAACGCTCAGAATCGACAAAAACCGCGAGTGTTAATGACCGACACGTGAACGCACCCCGGGGTTCGTTAATCATGAAAATCACTTCGGGACCCCAAATCTGAGTTGTCCATGAAACAGGCCAGAATCGACCAAAACTGTGAGTGTTGATGACCGACATGTAAATGCACCCCCGAGGTTCATTAATTGTGGAAATCACTGGGGGACCCCAAAACAGTGAGTAATAGTCCATGAAACGGGCCAGAATAGGCTAAAACAGCGAGTGTTGATGACCGACACGTCAGCGCACCTTGGGGTTCAACAACTATGGAAATCGCTTTGGGAACCCAAAATGGTGAGTAATAGTCCACGAAACGGGCCAGAATTGGCTCATACTGCGAGTCTTGACGACCAACACGTAAGCACATCTTGGGTTCGACAACCATGGAAATCGCTTTGGGACCGCAAAACGGTGAGTAATAGTCCACGAAACAGCTCAGAATTGACAAAACACCGCGAGTGTTGACGACCGACACGTAAACGCACTCCGGGGTTCGTTAATCGTGGAAATCACTCCGGGACCCTAAAACATTGAGTAATAGTCCACGAAACGGGCTAGAATCGGCCCAAACTGCAAGTCTTGACGACCAACACGTAAGCACACCTTTGGGTTCGACAACCATGGAAATCACTTTGAGAGCACAAAACAGTGAGTAATAGTCCATGAAACAGGTTAGAATCGACAAAAACCGTGA
>NW_021315771.1:0-2596 GCF_002162155.2 Triticum dicoccoides | reverse complement strand
TCAATGCCACATCGATCTAGCATGTAACACATCATATCACTTTGCGGCCTCACGCACGGTAATCCCACGGGTGTCGCCTTACCTTTGCCCGGGACCGTTTGCGCCTTGTGGCACACGTATATGATAGTGTCGCTAGCATCCATATGATAAGGAGTCCGGGCTGACATGGCTAGTCGTAAACCCAAAGTGGCACAAACTTACAGGGACAGGCATCCATGACCCAGCATCGAACATGTCGGTCATCAATGAGTGAATCCAGGCTGTAGCACTGGGCTAGCAGGACTCTGGTGAACCGGGCTGTAGCGGGCTAACAGGACTCCGGTATTCATCGCGTGACATTTCCCCGAGGGGACAGACACAGGAACAAAGAAGGACACATGCCGGCCAGCCTAAGTGTTTCAGAGCAGTAGCAAGCTACCATGGCTCGGTGGAAACACTAGGAGACATTTCCCGGTAAGAGAGGCTACCAAGGATAAACAACTAGATAGTCAGATCCCACACATACCAAGCATTTCAATAACATACACACAATATGCTTGATATGTGTAAATACAACATGGCATCACAACATAACTCTACGACTCAAGTATTTTATTCAATAGGCTCCGAGGAGCGAGGTATTACAAACATAGGTCTCGTGACCCAACATTCAGAGCATACAAGTCAAAGCACATGCGGAAGCTTAACATGTCTGAGTACAGACATCTACAAAATAAAAATGCCGAGAAGCCTGACTAACTCCCAGATCCTACTGAGGGCACAAGATCATAGCTGAGGTAACAAGCTAAACGTCAAAGTCCACGCGGAACTACTAGTGAGACTGAAGTCTCTCTGCAAAAACATAAAATAGGCAAACGTGAGTACAAATGTACCCAGCAAGACTTACATCAGAACTAACTACATATGCATCATTATCAACAAAGGGGGTGGTGGAGTTTAACTGCAGCAAGCCAGCTTTGACTCGGTGGCTCTCCTGAACTATGACTGCAAGTAACTCTTTTGAGGTGGCGCACACGAGTCCATATATTCACCATATCAATACACCACTATGGATCCGCTCCCGTCTCCCTACGAGAACGCCATCCATAGCACTCACGCTTATCTTGCGTATTTTAGAGTATCCACTTTCACTTGTCTATGAACTGTACAGGCAACCCAGAAGTCCTTTTCCGCGGACACGGCTATTCGAATAGATGATGTTAACCCTGCAGGGGTGTACTTCCTCACACACGCTCTCACCACTTACCGCCGTTTACACGACATGTACTCGGCAACCTTCAAGCGGAAGCCCAACGAGGGTGTCGGCCACGACCTACGTAAACACTCAAGTCTCTAGTCCAGGTTTATCGCCTATTCGGGTTCCATCCGCGAGGAGATCCGGCCGGAGTTTCGCTCACAGCCCCAAACGATGTGTGCAGGGTTCTCGAGACACCAAACGGGCGCCCGATACACCATGCCACGGTGTATCTACCGCATCACAGCCCACCCCTCGGGTCAGCGCTGCCCACGGCCTCCAACACATATCCTACAAACATCAGAAACTAGTTGTAACTCCTGGACAGAGAACAAGGGTGATTAAGAAGCCGAGAGGGTCCATTGGTTTCGGGCCCAATGCGTGGTAGTAGCTGTTTCATGGATCACAAACACAGAACTCAGTTCCTGAGGACGGTTGCAATGAGACAACCCACCATGTACTCCTACATGGCCTCTCACCGCTACCTTTACCAAATCGTGTTCACACACTTAGCTCACACACAGTAGGACATGTTCACACACCTCTGATTCATCCCTGATGAATCAGACCTGACTCAACTCTAAGCAGTAGCAAGCATGACAAACAAGCATGAATGAGTAGGCACAACAGGGCTCAAACAACTCCTACTCATGCTAGTGGGTTTCATCTATTTACTGTGGCAATGACAGGTCATGCAGAGGATAAAGGGGTTCAGCTACCGCAGCAAGTACAGTTGAATCGTTGTTGTCCTAATGCATTAAAAGAGAGCAGGAGCGAGAGGGTGGGATTATATCGGAATGAACAAGGGGGTTTTGCTTGCCTGGCACTTTTGAAGATAGTATATCTCTTCATTGGTGTCATCGATCACATCGTCGGTACACGTCTTATTGAGAGGGGACAAGCACCGACAAACAAAGAAAAAGCACAATCAATGCAATGCACAATATGATGCATGATCATGACATGGCAATATGCTGTGGTTTGAGCTAATGCAAGCTAGAACAGGTTAAGATGAGTCCATTTGAACCAAGGATTCAAATGCAAACCCATTTGAAAAGGTCATATTAGTGCATTACCTTGTTTCACCTAAACAGCAAGGTTAAAGTGTTCTAACATGCATGAAAATGGTACAGATGGATAGATTGGATTTTTCTGATCATTTTTCATATATAATTTATTTCATTCTGAGTTATAGATTATTTTCTATGAATTTTAGAAGTTTAGGCAAATTTCTGGATTTTTCTGAATAAGAATAAATCCAGAAAAAGATTTACTGCGTCAGCATGACGTAGGTGTAACGTCAGCAGGTCAACTGGGTCGGCCAGGTCAAACCTGACCTGTGGGACCCATACGTCAGTGTCT
>NW_021315770.1:0-1719 GCF_002162155.2 Triticum dicoccoides | reverse complement strand
TTCGGAATGGACTGGGAGAAGTGCCTTCCATTTGCCGAATTCGCTTACAACAACAGCTATCAATCTAGCTTGGGTAAAGCCCCTTTTGAAGTTCTCTATGGACGACGGTGTCGAACACCCCTTAACTGGTCAGAGACCGGGGAAAGACAATTCTTTGGCCCGGATATGATTCAGGAAGCAGAAGAACAAGTTCGCATCGTTCGTGAAAAGTTGAAAACAGCCCAATCCCGTCAAAAGAGTCAATATGACCGAAAACATAAGGCTATGACTTTCGAGGTTGACGAGAAGGCTTATCTTCGGGTCACCCCTCTGAAGGGAACCCATCGTTTCGGTATCAAAGGCAAATTGGCTCCTCGTTACATTGGACCTTTTCGCATTCTTGCCAAACGAGGAGAAGTTGCCTACCAATTGGAACTACCTCCGCACCTCTCCAGAGTCCACGATGTCTTCCACGTTTCTCAACTCAGGTGTTGCTTCTCGGATCCTATCCGTGGAGTGGACCACGAAACGCTTGATCTCCAAGATAATCTTACATATCGAGAGTACCCCATTCGTATCCTCGATCAGGCCGAACGTACCACCCGACGTCATAATATCAAGTTTCTCAAAGTTCAATGGTCGCACCATTCTGAGGATGAAGCAACTTGGGAAAGGGAGGATCGTCTTCGACTTGAGTATCCCGCCTTCTTCCCGGAGGAACCCAAATCTCGGGACGAGATTCTTTTGAGTGGGGGTGAGTTGTCACACCCTAGCTAGTCATGCATTAGAGTGTTGCATCATGTTTACTCTTTCATCATAAACTTGAAATGGGGATCTGTGAAACCCTCAGAATCATTTCTGAAAATGATCCAAATAAAAATTTCTCCAAAAAGGTCCAAGAAAATGCTCATGTTGCTCTCTGAAAATATTGGACAGAGATAAAAATCAAACCAATATTTTTAAGAGCTCATATGTATTTATTTTGGGCATTTGGAATTAATGCATAAATATTTGCATTGGAAATATATTAGTTATATATATTAATATATGTCCAAATATTATGCCAATTATAAAGGAGATCTGGAATAATATATCTAGCTCCTGCAAAAATTGGCATAAGGTAAATAAATGATTTAATATATTATTTAAATGAAAACAAATGTCAGAAAATTAAAAAACAGAAATAAATAAAAGGGAGGACCTTACCTGGGCTCCTCCCTGTGCAGCCCAGCCAGCTGGCCGGCCCAGCCAGCAGGCGGCCCAGCCCGCCTCCCTCCTCTGTCGTCTTCGTCCTCGACAGAGGGAGGGGAGTGTGGCCAGCGCGCGCGCGCGCCACCGCGCCACGCCACCTCCCTCCCTGCCTGCCTGGCGCCCTTCTCGTCGCCCTCGATGCCCCGGACGACGCCACGCCCTCCCCTGCTCTCTCTCACTCTCCCTCGGTTCTTCCCTCCTCTCCCTCGCTCTCTCTCTCACACGGCCGAACACCACCATCGCCGCCGTTCGCCATAGCAGCCGTCACCGGCCACCCCTCGCCCCTCCGCTGAGCTCAGGAGCTCCGCCGCGACCCCCTCTTCCTCCCCACCAAGCCAAGCCCCTCGGGAAGCCCTGCATCGCCGCCCACGTCGCCGTTCCCCTCCTCGGCCACCGGAGATCGTCGCCGTCGAATCGAGAGCTACCGGACGTCCCCGAGCCCGCTAACCATCCCTGCAGCTCCGCGGTGAGCCACTGACCCGATTCCCC
>NW_021315769.1:21087-26293 GCF_002162155.2 Triticum dicoccoides | reverse complement strand
ACGTGATACCTATATACATGATCATGCCTAGATATTCTCATAACTATGCACTTTCCTATCAATTGCTCGACAGTAATTTGTTCACCCACCGTAATAGTTATGCCATCATGAGAGAATCCACTAGTGAAATCTATGGCCCCCGGGTCCATTCTCTACCATATAAGTTTCCAATATACTTTATTTTGCAATCTTTACTTTTCAATCTATATAATGAAAATACCAAAACTATTTATCTTATCATATTATCTATATCAGATCTCACTTTCGCAAGTGGCCGTGAAGGGATTGCCAACCCCTTTATCGCGTTGGTTGCGAGGTTCTTGTTTGTTTGTGTAGATGCAAGGGACTTGTGAGGAGCCTCCTACTGGATTAATACCTTGGTTCTCAAAAACTGAGGGAAATACTTATGCTACTTTGCTGCATCACCCTTTCCTCTTCAAGGGAAAACCCAACGCATGCTCAAGAGGTAGCAAGAAGGATTTCTGGCGCCGTTGCCGGGGAGGTCTTCGCTCAAGTCAAGACATACCAAGTACCCATCACAAACTCATCTCCCTCGCATTAAATTATTTGCCATTTGCCTCTCGTTTTCATCTCCCCCACTTCACCCTTGCTATTTTATTCGCCCTTCTTTTGTTCATCTTTTCGTTGCTTTGATGTCTTACTTGGCTCGTTTGCTCGTTTGGTTGGAATAGTTGTTTATTTATTGCTAAACAGAGAACCTAAGATCTATGGATCCTCATCCTCTTGCTAATCTTTTTAAGAGATCCAATTATGATGAACCAATTTCTAGTGATTTGAGTGCACTAGATTATCTTCATGATGTTTTGCTTAAAATTCGTGAATCTGAAAATTGTGATGAAGAAATTTATGAAAAGATTCACGATAGCTCCTTGAATAAAAAACATGATTGCAATGATTTTATTATAAATTCTATTAATGTCAATTGTGTTAATGATATGCAAAACCCTAAGCTTGGGGATGCTAGTTTTGCTATGCCCACTAATTGTTGCAATGATCATGATTGGGGTGACTCTTCTTATAATCTTGAAATTTTATTTAAGCCCCATGATGAATATGAGATTGATAATAATGTTTGCAATAATACTGAAACTGGGTTTGGAAGAGTGTCAACTTTAGATCCCACATATTTGGATAATATTCAATCTTATGAAATTTTTGATAAAAGTGGGTTTGGAGAGGTCATGACTTTAGTTAATGATAATCCCACTATTTTGGGAGAGTGTCAACTTTGCATGCATGTGGATCATGTTGAAAATATTTTATGCGATAGATATTTTGTTGAATTTGCTTATGATCCCACATGTAATTATTATGAGAGAGGAAAATATGGTTGTAGAAATTTTCATGTTACTAAATTACCTCTCGTCATGTTGAGATTGCTATCGCCTCTTTCTTCTTCCTTGCATATGCTAGTTTTTGCTTGTCTCGCAAATTTGTTTGCTTATAATATGCCTATGCATATGAAGTATGTTAGATTTAGATATGTTTGTCACATGTTTTATGATGCTCTCTTTGTGCTTCAATTCTTGTCTTTCATGTGAGCATCATTGAAATTATGCCTAGCTAGGGGCGTTAAACGATAGCGTTTGTTGGGAGGCAACCCAATTTTATATTTGTTCCTTGATTTTTGTTCCTGTTTAGTAATAAATAATTCATCTAGACTCTGTTTAGATGTGGTTTTATGTTTTAATTAGTGTTTGTGCCAAGTAGAACCTATAGGATCATCTTGGGTGAAAGTTAATTTGATCTTGCTGAAAAACAGAAACTTTTGCGCTCACGAGAAAAAATCTAATAAATCACAGATATGTGCTTTTGAGTTTATTCTTTTTGCAGTAGATCAATAGAGAAATTTCCCAGTACTTCCTATTTTTGTAGGAGTTTTAGAGTTACAGAAGTATTCGAAAGTTACAGATTCCTACAGACTGTTCTGTTTTTGACAGATTCTGTTTTTCGTGTGTTGTTTGGTTATTTTCATGAATCTATGGCTAGTATTGGGGGGTATGAACCATAGAGAAGTTGGAATACAGTAGGTTTAACACCAATATAAATAAAGAATGAGTTCATTACAGTACCTTAAGTGGTGGTTTTTCTTTCTTGCACTAACGGAGCTCATGAGATTTCCTATTGAGTTTTGTGTTGTGAAGTTTTCAAGTTTTGGGTAAAGATTTGATGGACTATGGAATAAGGAGTGGAAAGAGCCTAAGCTTGGGGATGCCCATGGCACCCCAAGATAACTGAAGGACAACCAAAAGCCTAAGCTTGGGGATGCCCCGGAAGGCATTCCCTCTTTCGTCTTCGTCTATCGGTAACTCTACTTGGAGCTATATTTTTATTTACCACATGATAAGTGTTTTGCTTGGAGCGTCTTGTATGATATAAGTCTTTGCTTTTTAGTTTACCATAATCATCCTTGCTGTACACACCTTTTGGAAGAGACACACATGATTCGGAATTTATTAGAATACTCCATGTGCTTCACTTATATCTTTTGAGCTATACAATTTTGCTCTAGTACTTCACTTATATCTTTTTAGATCACGGCGGTGGTTTTATTTTGTAGAAATTATTGATCTATCATGCTTCACTTATATTATTTTGAGATTCTTTTAGAACAGCATGGTATTTTCTATGGTTATAAAATTGGTCCTAGAATGATGGGCATCCAAGTTGGGTATAATAAAAACTATCATAGGAAGTGAATTGAATACTATGATCAACTTGATGCTTAATAATTGTTTTGAGATATGAAGGTGGTAATATTAGAGTCATGCTTGTTGAGTAATTGTGAATTTGAGAAATACTTCTGTTGAGGTTTGCAAGTCCTGTAGCATGCACGTGTGGTAACCATTGTGTGACAAATTTGAAGCATGAGGTGTTCTTTGATTGTCATCCTTATGTGTGGTGGTCGGGGACGAGTGATGGTCTTTTCTTACCAAGCTATCCCCCTAGGAGCATGCGTGTAGTGCTTGGTTTTTGATGACTTGTAGATTTTTGCAATAAGTATGTGAGTTCTTTAAGACTAATGTTGAGTCCATGGATTATACGCACTCTTACCTTACCATCATTGCTAGCCTCCTCGGTACTGTGCATTGCCCTTTCTCACCTTGAGAGTTGGTGCAAACTTTGCCAGTGCATCCAAACCCCGTGATACGATACGCTCTATCACACATAAACCTCTTTATATTATCCTGAAAACAGCAACCATACCTACCTATTATGGCATTTCCATAGCCATCCCGAAATATATTGCCATGCAACTTTCCACTGTTCCATTTATTATGACATACTTCATCATTGTCATATTGCTTTTGCATGATCATGTAGTTGACATCGTATTTTGTGGCAAAGCCACCATGCATAATTTTTTCATACATGTCGCTCTTGTGTCATTGCATATCCCGGTACACCGCCGGAGGCATTCATATAGAGTCATATTTTGTTCTAGTATCGAGTTGTAATTCATGAGTTATAAGTAAATTGAAGTGTGATGATCATCATTTCTAGAGCATTGTCCCTCATAAAAAAGAAAGGCCAAAAAAAGAAAAAATAAAGGCCAAATAAAAAAGAAAAAAAGTTAAGGCCCAAAAGGGGGGGGGGGGACAATGTTACTATCTTTTTCCACACTTGTGCTTCAAAGTAGCACCATGGTCTTCATGATAGAGTGTCTCCTATGTTGTCACTTTCATTTAAAAAGTGGGAATCTTTCATTATAGATCTTGGCTTGTATATTCCAACGATGGGCTTCCTCAAAATGCCCTAGGTCTTGATGAGCAAGCAAGTTGGATGCACACCCACTTAGTTTCTTTTGTTGAGCTTTCATACATTTATAGCTCTAGTGCATCCGTTGCATGGCAATCCCTACTCATTGCATTGACATCAGTTGAGGGCATCTCCCTAGCCCGTTGATTAGCCGCGTCGATGTGAGACTTTATCCTTTTTTGTCTTCTCCACATGACCCCTATCATCATACTCTATTCCACCCATAGTGCTATATCCATGGCTCACGCTCATGCATTGCGTGAAGAGTGAAAGAAAGTTTGAGATTACTAAAGTATGAAACAATTGCTTGGCTTGTCATCGGGGTTGTGCATGATGAGAGCATTCTTGTGTAACGAAAATGGAGCATGACCAAACTATATGATTTTCTAGGGATGAACTTTCCTTTGCCATGTTATTTGAGAAGACATGATTGCTTAGTTAGTATGCTTGAAGTATTATTGTTCTTTTGTCAATATGAACTTTTATTTTGAATAATTTGGATCTGAGCATTCATGCCACAATAGAGAAAAATACATTGAGAAATATGCTAGGTAGCATTCCACATCAAAAATTTTGTTTTTATCATTTACCTACTCGAGGACGAGCAGGAATTAAGCTTGGGGATGCTTGATACATATCCAACGTATCTATAATTTTTAATTGTTCCATGCTATTATATTGCCCGTTTTGGATGTTTATGGGCTTTACTATACGCTTTTATATCATTTATGGGACTAACCTACTAACCGGAGGCCCAGCCCGAATTGCTGTTTTTCTGCCTATTTTAGTGTTTCGCAGAAAAGGAATATCAAACGCAGTCCAAACGGAATGAAACCTTCGGGAGCAAACTTTTTGGAACAAACACAATCCAGGAGATTTGGAGTGGACGTCAAGAAGCAGCCGAGGCGGCCACGAGGGTGTAGGGCGCACCCTTGGGGGGGGGGCAGGTGCCCCCCTGCCTCGTGGACCCCCCATGGCTCCCCTGACCTGTCCTCCTTCTCCTGTATATATCTACGTACCCCGAAACCATGCATGAGCACCACGAAACACAATTTTCACCACCGCAACCTTCTGTACCCGGGAGATCCCATCTTGGAGCCTTTTCCGGTGCTCCACCGGAGGGGGGATCGATCACGGAGGGCCTCTACATCATCACCAAGGCCTCTCCGATGAGTTGTGAGTAGTTTACCACAGACTTCGGGTCCATAGTTATTATCTAGATGGCTTCTTCTCTCTGTCTTTGAATCTCAATACAAAGTTCTCCTTGATCTTCTTGGAGATCTATTCGGTGTAACTCTTTTTTGCGGTGTGTGTGTCGAGATCTGATGAATTGTGGGTTTATGATCAAGTTTATCTATGAGAAATATTTGAATCTCCTCTGAATTTTTTATGTATGATTGGTTATCTTTGCAAATCTCTTCGAATT
>NW_021315769.1:18755-20422 GCF_002162155.2 Triticum dicoccoides | reverse complement strand
TTTCGCAAGTGGTCGTGAAGGGATTGCCAACCCCTTTACCGCGTTGGTTGCGAGGTTCTCGTTTGTTTGTGTAGGTGTGAGGGCCTTGTGAGGATCCTCCTACTGGATTGATACCTTGGTTCTCAAAAACTGAGGGAAATACTTACGCTACTTTGCTGCATCACCCTTTCCTCTTCAAGGGAAAAACCAACGCATGCTCAAGAGGTAGCAAGAGGTTAGCACACCGTACCCACACCACGGAACCCATGGCCTCGCAGTCCCATTCGGTTGGATCAACGGCATTATGACAAAACCTATATATTGCCCATGACACTCTCTTAGCCACTCCGACCAACTCCCCTCTGGGCTAAGTCATGGTGGCCCCGTGTCTATCAAAGACACCCAACGGCCACCATCGTGGCAAAACAATAAATGGTCCCAATTGGGGACATGTGCACATAACCAAACTCGGGCTCACAAGGCTTATGTCCACCTACATGATCAGGGTAGTGCGTGCCCATAACCTTCCGTTGTTGGAGGTACCGGCGAGAGGCATGACAATAGACCCAGCTAGGACCTTCCCATAAAAGGCAAATGTGGTTGCACTGGTCAGCTTGATCTCGTGGCACCATGAGTCAGTCAATAGTTGTTCAAGTTCATTATTATCCGGTTAAACTTGAATGGAAGAAGCTGAGCCATATAAAAATAACATGATGCAACTACAATGCATGAGCATGACATCAACATAAGCATGGAGGTGCAACACAATCATCGAGCCTAACAACAATGAATCATATATCCTAATGAGCATGGCATACTTACGAGCATAAATAACACAAGCATAACTCTACCATAAGCATAGCATGACTACTAGCATCATGAATAAATACCATGCAACAACATAGCAAGAACACTACCAAGTAAGCATATAACCAACTAGATGCAACGGATCAAGCATAGCAACGGTACCGAATAACAGACTAAGGATGCATCCGAAGAACATCACTACACCAACATGTATTACTTCTAACAAGCATGACATGTGAAAATGATACTAGCAAGTAGCACAAGATAACACGATGCATCATAACATAGCATGAAGGTGGACACGAATCCACGAGTACAAACCGAAAGAACGACAGTAGCAACAAATAAGCAGGTAGATAACGGGCAAACTTTTATTAAATATTCAAGTTGAAAACCAAAGCTATTGCATGACTATCATGCAAGCGGCTGTTGTGGTTTGCCTGGGGATAAGAGAGACTCCGGGAAGAAGTGTGGTGAAGCTGCGGAACCAAACGTCGGACGTTTCTCTCTCGGACGGGGGCTGGTAAGGGCAAGGGCATCATTGTGATTTTCATAGTGTGAATACCTTATCAAAATGTTACCAACAGAAAGGTCTCGACGAGAGAAATAAGTGAGCGTTGGTTCACCTCGATCGGAGTTACGGTTGAAAAGTTATGAGGGATGGAAGGAGAAGGACCAATCTATGAATATTTACATTACCAACGGGTCCCTGAGTGGATAAGACATAAACGGATTTAAGAAAATACACTTTAGGGACAGAGAAAGCGCATTCTTGGCCACAGTACAGAAAAATACGCCTTCCTGAAGAGAAAACTCATTTCTTTCTAAAGCTCTGCTAGAATCCGTTTTCTTACAAGGGAAGACGTATTCCGAGGAATACG
>NW_021315769.1:16903-18604 GCF_002162155.2 Triticum dicoccoides | reverse complement strand
TTCCACTTACCAAGTGGCCAGGGCGGGGTCAACACAGAGGGGATGACGGGTGGGGTCCGCGGGGATGAGGGGGCCCGCCTGGCAGGGGGTGCTGGCTTCTTCCCCCTCGCGCTCCTGTTCCGCTCATGGAACAGAGCCGAGACAGGGGAGAGGCGCGGCCGAGGGGCCGGTCGGGTCAGGCCACTCCCGTCCGGGGCGAGGCCACCGGTGGGTGCGGGGCACCGCGGCGCCTCTGTTCAGGGTGGCAACGGCCACTTAGGAGTATGGAGGAGGGGAGGGGCGGCGCTAGGGAGGAGACAGAGGCAGCGGTGGTGGTGATGATCTTCAGCGAAACGGGTAGCTCCGGCAAGGTTGAGTTGGTCGGGACGGCTCGCGGTGGTGAGGGGAGGACGATGGAGGTGGTGGAGCGGAGCGAGGATGCTCAGGTCTGCCGGACAAAGAAACGACCGAGAGGCAGAGGCGACGGCCGGACTCGGGGCACGCGACCACGGGGCTCTCCGGTGACGAACAAGGGGTTGGGGCGAACCGTAGAGACGAGGGGAAGCTCGTGGATAGCTCAGAACGGCGTGGGGAGGCTTGGTTTGGCCGGAACGAGAGGAGTCCGGCGATGGCCGTGGCAGGGAACGACGAGATTGGGCTACTCCGGTGATCACATGAAGTGCGGGAGGGATGAGTGAGTTGCGGGAGGACTCGGGTAGCTTAAATAGCCGCGGGGGGTGGGCTCGCGGGTGCTCAAGAAGCTCCGTCCGACATGCCAAAAACTAAGCAGAGGACGGACGCGTCACGGAGAGTTCGACGGCGACGCGACCCCAGTGACTCAGACCGATGCAGTCGACCACGAGCTAGCTCCAGGACATGATTTGCACGCGAGAGGCAGAGGGAAAGATGTCGAAACAGGGCACATAGTTGTCTAGAGCGCGAGTTTGGCTGGTCACACGCGTGAACTGGCATACGCGGTGCCAGGTGATCGGCCACATCATATCTGGTAGATAGACCATGCTACCCTCAGTCAAAATGAAAAAAGAAATCGGTCCAGGGACAAAGAAGAGATTTGGAGGAGGAGCCAAAACATTTTGGCAACAAGTTGTTTGTGCTCCAAGGAGACAAATAAGGAGGGGGCAGAGGCCGAGCTTTGGCATGGCGTGATCAAACACTAAGATGATCCTCTCCGAGAATTTGCAGCTCATTAGGATGGATAAAAAGGATACTTGCTGTAGGAACCACCATAATGGCCAGAATTACAGATGATGAAGTTCCACTCACATGAAGAGGCAAGTTAAGTTGAAATTGGTCATGGCCCAGTTATTTGAAGATATGAAGCTGCTCAATAAGTTTCAAGCCATTTGGATGAGCCAAACTAGCACTTGCTTCACAATGTTTGATTCTGACCAGAAACTTGGAAAAATTGCATAGGGAAAATGGTTTGATGAATTGAGCCAAAACTTGGTTCAGATAGTTGATAAGGATAGGAGAATGTCCTAGAATCTTTTTACCTTAAATGAAGCAATATAAAATACAATTGCTTCACAAACTAAAAATCTGACCAGAAACTAAGATTTGGAGCTGGTCTCACATAATTGAGTTACATGAGCTCAAATTTGGTGGAGAGTTATGATTTGAACATATGAAGGACCTTGCAAAATTTCAACTCATTTGGATATGCCTAGCTAGTATTTCCTTCACAATAACTTCCCTCACACA
>NW_021315769.1:11536-16462 GCF_002162155.2 Triticum dicoccoides | reverse complement strand
GAACTTTGAAAAATTGCTCAGGAATATTGCGTGGGGGCAGAAGCCGACGACTAGCCAACTCTCAGATTTTATAAACGGTCGCATACGAGGTAAAATTTTAAATCAGCAAACATTACATTGCACAGCGAACTTGTTTCATATTACAGGATAAATCAAATGCATTCATTCAAAGATTACATCCTTTGTACATTGCTCCGCCACAAGGTGGGATACCTCCAGGACACTGTCATAGTATAGTTTGGGTTGGCGGTGCTCCTTGCCCTTCGGCGGCCCCTCTGTATCAGTGCCATGGCGTTAATCTTCGCCCAATGCATATTTGCACGGGCAAAGGCCATCCGCGCACCTTCGATGCAAACCGACCGCTTTATGAGTTCAAGTCGTGGGCAGGCACTTACAAGCCGCTTCACGAGTCCGAAGTAGCTGCTGGGCATAGGCTTGGCAGGCCATAACCAAACTATGAGGTCCTTGATGGCCAGTTCGGCTGCCTTGTGCAGCTCGACCAGCTGTTTCAGCTGGTCGCTCGAGGGCATCGGATGTTCTGGCCCAAGGTATTGGGGCCAGAACAGCTTCTCCATCGATCTCCCTTCTTCAGCTCGGTAGAACTCGACAGCATCTGATATGCTGCGCGACAGATCTGCAAACTCTCCTGGAGAACTCCAAATTCGGGTAAGTAAAAAAAAGTCTCCTTCACATGCTTGCTTTGCATAAGAAACGCCTTACCCGCCGCAATCTTTTTGGCCGCCTGGACTTCCCGGAGGGCCCTCTGGGCTTCGGCTCTGGCATCTTGCGCAGTCTGGAGTGCCTTGACAAGCTCAGGCTCTTGAGTCTTAAAGTCACGCTGCAAGGATCCGTACTTCTTGACGGCATCCTGGAGCTCTTGCTGGACCTCGCTGACACGGGCCTCCTGCTTCTCGTATGCGGCGCGTTCCTTGGCCGCTCTGCATTTGGCCTCGCTTAACGCCTTTTTCAGGGCCGCCACCTCGGTCGTGTCCCCTAATAAATTCATAACGCTTTAATCAGCACGAACTATTTATCCTTCATAATAATACATGCAGGGTACTACATACCTTGGCTTTCCTCCAACTGCCTCTTCACGAGGCCGAGCTCTCCTTCGGTCCTCTCCAGTCCTGCTTTAGTCTAGAGACCTCTGCAGTACGAGCGTCGGCTGCCAGCAGCGACGCGTGCTTATTCACATAGACATCTTATGTAAGACTCCTCCTAATATTATTTGATCCTCTGTTCAGCTTTTCTTTTCGAACACCAAACAGAGCATCAGGGGCTACTGTCTACACTGTGATATTTTCTCACAATTATATTACTTACCTCAAAGCCTGTTAGAAGGCTAGCGCAGGCTTCGGTCTGTCCGCTCTTAGCGCACTGGATCTTCTTCATCACCATACTCATAAGAGTACGGTGTTCTTCATCAATGGAAGCGACGCGAAGCGCTTCCAGCAAGTTGTCCGGTGCCTCTGGATGGACAGAGTTCACCGGTACAGCCAGCTCACCCCCTTGATTCGGGAGAGGCTGCCCGCTTGAATCTGGATCCACATGGGTCTCCGGATCTGTATTTGACTGGGGGTCGAACTGGCTGCGGCCCCCATTATCGGTGTCCACGGGGGTCTTTCCCCCTGTGTGTTCGGCAATCGGGGTTTCACCCTCCGGCGCCGCCGGAATGGTCTCCCCTTGGTCTGGTATTCTTCGAGAAAACACCTCGGTGCTGTACGTGGCCTTGGGGGAGGAGGCCATCGGAAGGGACCCACTGTTCATCACCGACGGGTCCAGCGATCCCCCCGAAGAGGAGGATATCTCGATGTTGGACTTGGCCGGACTGCAGATGCATGACTGGCACATTAAAAAGCGATAAAGCGGAAAGGCCGGAAATACTACCACATCCGGACACTTACGATTTGGCCAGGGGCTTGACCATGGGCCCCCACTCCTCGCTGTTATTGGTGGCTGCGGCGGAGTAGTCCGGGAGGGAGGTTTTTTCCCTCTTGGACGCCTTGGCCTCACCGCGCTAGGAGGCCTGCCTCTTCTTCCTTCCCCCTTTAGGGGACGGGGGACGGATTTCCTCCTCCTCGTCGTTGTCTTCGGCGGAGGAGGGCGTGTTGGTGTCTTCGGACATCACGTCAGAAGCGCCCTTGCGCCGGAGACCCTCTCTGGTCCCCATGGCCGCCTTCTTGGCTTTCTTCTCCGGCACCTCGTAGGGCGCCGGAAACAACATCCTCGTCAAGATAGGTGTTTCTGGATCTTCTAGTAGCGGATCCAGACAGTTAATCTACTCCGCTATCGTTATGCTAGCCTGAAAGATTGGCATGGAGGCTTAGGTTCCTCCCACGGATAAGCCAGTAAAAGGTACATCTTGCAAACATGAAAACTTACCAGATTAGCCCGGCATTTTGCGATGAGCCTGCGATTTTCGGTCGTGGGCGGTGGTACCTCGCCGGCCTTAAAGAACACACTCCAGATGTCTTCATGCATCGTGTCTAAGAGCTCCAGTAGCGTCTGGGGCTCGGCCGGATTGAACTCCCACAAGTTACAGGCCCGGTCCTGGCAGGGAAGAATTCGGCAGAAGAGCATAACCTGGATCACGTTAACAAGCTTGATTTCCTTGCTTATCATGTTCTGGATACATGATTGGAGCCCAGTCAATTCTTCCGCTGAGCCCCAGGCCAAGCCTTTATCTTGCAAGGAGGTGAGCCGCATGGGGATGCCGGATCGGAATTCGGGTGTCGCTGCCAAGTTGGTGCCGCGCGGCTCGATGGGATAGAACCACCCCGATTGCCACCCCTTCACGGTCTCCACAAAGGAGCATTCGGGCCAGCTGACATTGGGTATCTTGCCCACCAGGGCGCCTCCACACTCCGCTTGTTGGACGCTCACTACCTTTGGCTTCACGTTAAAGGTCTTCAGCCATACGCCAAAGTGAGGTGGGTGTTGGGGAACGTAGCAGAAATTCAAAATTTTCCTACGTTTTACCAAGATCTATCTATGGAGAAACTAGCAACGAGAGAGAGGAGAGTGCATCTACATACCCTTGTAGATCGCTAAGCGGAAGCGTTCAAGAGAACGGGGTTGAAGGAGTCGTACTCGTCGTGATCCAAATCACCGGAGATCCTAGTGCCGAATGGACGGCACCTCCGCGTTCAACACACGTACAGCCCGGTGACGTTTCCCATGCCTTGATCCAGCAAGGAGATAGGGAGAGGTTGAGGAAGACTCCATCCAGCAGCAGCACAACGGCGTGGTGGTGATGGAGGAGCGTGGCAATCCTGCAGGGCTTCGCCAAGCACCGCGGGAGAGGAGGAGTACTTGGGAGAGGGGGAGGGCTGCGCCAGAACTTGGGGTGCGGCTGCCCTCCCACCCCCCACATATATATAGGGGCAAGGGAGAGAGGGGCCGTCCCCCTCAGATCCAATCTGAGGAGGGGGCAGCGGCCAAGGGGGGAGGAGTGCCTCCCAAGTCAAGTGGAGGCCCTCCCCCTTAGGGTTTCCCCTCTCCCATGCGCATGGGCCTTGGGGGGCTGGTTCCCCTGGCCCATTAAAGCTAGGGCGCCCCCCTACAGCCCATGCTGCTGTATTGGACGTGGTGGAACAATTTCCGGACCTCCGGACCCCTCCGGAATCCTCCGGAACCTTCTGGAAGCTTCCCGGTATAATACCGAAAAAACCCGAACTTTTTTCCAGAACCCGAACAACAACTTTCCATATATAAATCTTTACCTCCGGACCATTCCGGAACTCCTCGTGACGTCCGGGATCTCATCCGGGACTCCGAACAACATTCGGTAACCACATACAAACTTCCTTTATAACCCTAGCGTCATCGAACCTTAAGTGTGTAGACCCCACGGGTTCGGGAACCATACGGACATGACCGAGACGTTCTCCGGTCAATAACCAACAGCGGGATCTGGATACCCATGTTGGCTCCCACATGTTCCACGATGATCTCATCGAATCAACCACGATGTCAAGGACTCAATCTATCCCGTATACAATTCCCTTTGTCTAACGGTATTGTACTTGCCCGAGATTCGATCGTCGGTATACCGATACCTTGTTCAATCTCGTTACCGGCAAGTCTCTTTACTCGTTTCGTAACACATCATCCCGTGATCAACCCCTTGGTCACATTGTGCACATTATGATGATGTCCAACCGAGTGGGCCCAGAGATACCTCTCCGTTTACACGGAGTGACAAATCCCAGTCTCGATTCGTGCCAACCCAACAGACACTTTCGGAGATACCTGTATTGCACCTTTATAGCCACCCAGTTACGTTGTGACGTTTGGTACACCCAAAGCATTCCTACGGTATCCGGGAGTTGCACAATCTCATGGTCTAAGGAAAAGATACTTGACATTAGAAAAGCTTTAGCATACGAACTACACGATCTTTGTGCTAGGCTTAGGATTGGGTCTTGTCCATCACATCATTCTGCTAATGTTGTGATTCCGTTATCAACGACATCCAATGTCCATGATCAGGAAACCGTAACCATCTATTAATCAACGAGCTAGTCAACTAGAGGCTTACTAGGGACATGGTGTTGTCTATGTATCCACACATGTATCTGAGTTTCCTATCAATACAATTATAGCATGGATAATAAACGATTATCGTGAACAAGGAAATATAATAATAACTAATTTATTATTGCCTCTAGGGCATATTTCCAACAGTGGGATACGGAGGAAAGCCTCACACACGATAATAAATACCGAGATGTCGAGGATAGAGTTGGGGGCCAAATCATGGAATTCTAGGCCGTAGTAAAACATTAGTCCACGGACGAACGGGTGAAGGGGGAATCCCATCCCGCGGATGAAGTGGGAGAGTAACACTACCCTTTCCTGGGGCTCTGGGGTAGGGATGATCTGCCCGTTTGCCGGAAGCCGATGCGCAATGTCCTTAGACAAGTA
>NW_021315769.1:5566-11305 GCF_002162155.2 Triticum dicoccoides | reverse complement strand
GGAGCTTCTTGATGTCCTCCTTCTTGACAGAGGAGGCCATCCTCTTGCCTCCTGCACCGGAGATGTTCGGAATGTTTTTGCGGAGGTGGCGAAAGCTTGGGCCTTGGAGCTCGAGAATGGATGAGCAGAGGAAGCAGAAGGCGTGGGTGAAAGAGGGAAATCCTTATCCCTTTATAAGGGCAGTAAGATCATGCGCCTCCCCACATGCCCTAGAACTCTCTTATTCCCCAAGCGCCGTGCTGATGGCGCGGTTGGGTTGCCCACGCCCGTATTGATGAGAATCCCATGATAATAGGACACGATCTCTGCTTCGACAAGACGTGCCAATAAAACTGCCTCGCGAAATGTGTAGTAGTAAGTTGGGAAAATGGTTCAAATAATGACAAGGCTGCGGCGTGTTGTCACACTATGGAGAAGTTGTCAGTAGATTAGACTCGTGGAATATTATACTCTCTGCGGTGGTATGTGGAATTTGTTTTGCAGAGCCGGACACGATTCTAGTGTTCAAGATCTACTTTGGAGTATTTGGAGAAGGAGCCCGCCTTGCAATGCCGAAGACAATCTACGCACTGGACTCATCGTCATTGAAGCCTGGTTCTGGGTCTACTGAGGGAGTCCTGGATTAAGGGGTCCTTGGACAGCCGGACTATATACATTGGCCGGATTGTTGGGCTATGAAGATACAAGATAGAAGACTTTGTCCCGTGTCTGGGTGGGACTCTCCTTTGTGTGGAAGGCAAGCTTGGCTATTGGGATATGTAGATTCCCTTCTCTATAACCGACTTTCTATATAAGCCGGAGGGTTTAGTCTGTAGGACAAAAAAAAACAATCATAATCATAGGCTAGCTTCTAGGGTTAGCCTCTACGATCTCGTGGTAGATCAACTCTTGTAATACTCATATCATCAAGATCAATCAAGCAAGAAGTAGGGTATTACCTCCATAGAGAGGGCCCGAACCTGGACAAACATCGTGTCCCCCGCCTCCTGTTACCGTCAGCCTTAGACACACAGTTCGGGACCCCTACCCGAGATCCGACGGTTTTGACACCGACAGTGACGCCACCCATTCCAATTATGTTCCTTTTGTCTCTCCTCACGACAACACGACTGGGATTGCGCGGGTCGGTTATGAAGAAGCATTGTGTCACGTGCTTAGCGTTTACCCATGGCTCATTTTTTGCGATAGCGTTCACGGTAGCGTTGTTGGTGTCAGGTATAGTCGTGGTAGTGAAATTCCGGTTTTCTTGTTTGACATTCTTAGCCCATCTGACACGCAACATCATCGTGTTGTGCAGTCCAGAGTAGTCAAGCTCCTAGATCTTGTCGACCATTCCATAAAATCTTTCAGTTGTGCCGTTGTGGCTGCCGGTCATGCATTCTATTGTCACCCCTGAGTTCTGATCCTCACTGTCCATATCTTTGGCCTCCGTGTAGAACGTGTATCTGTTGATATCGTATGCCTGATAGGTTACGAGGTTGGGCGAGGGGCCATGTGCTAAGGCGTATATGAGCAATCCGTCCTTATAGCCCTCCTCCGGGGGATTAGCAATAATATGCTCTTTGAACGAATGCAGGAAAGTGGAGTTGTGCTCTCTAGTATCTTCGGTGTTCGTCCTGCATACCCCCCAGTCACGATACTTCTTTGCGATAATTTCTTTGTGCAGTGCCACAAAAGGATCTACCTCATCTAGGTGTTGTAGCACTACCAAGTTTGCTCTGTCAAAGTCGTTGCGTCGATCTGAGTATGCCACGTGCAGTTCCCTACGACCGTTGGAGTGACCTTCTCCTTCGAGCCTCCCATCGTGCTTGTTAACGGACAAACCAACACTGACACCAGGCGGCTGGTCTTCGCCATATAGAAAATTCTCACAGAAAGAGATGCACTCTTGTGTCAGATAGCCCTGGACGATGCTTCCATCTGGACGGGACATGTTACGAACGAATCCTTTGATGATCCCATTCATCCTCTCAAAGGGCATCATGTTGTGCAGGAATGACGGCCCCAGGTCTATTATGTCGTCCACAATATGGACACACAGATGCGCCATCACAACAAAGAACGCGGGCGGGAAGTAGATCTCAAGCTCATTCAGTATCACAACGATCTCTTCTTGTAGCCTTCGAAGCTGCTTCACACTGATCGACTTTTGAGAGATGACGTCGAAAAATTTGCAGACACCAATAAGCGTGTCACGGATGTGCTTGTCCATTATCCATCTAAGGGCAATAGGTAGTATCTGCGTCATCATCACATGATAGTCATGGGACTTCATCCCGCTGAACCTTTTCTTGTCCATGTCTAGATATCTGCTTATCTTGCCACAGTAACAGGAACTAACTTTGACTCCGGTAAGGCACTTAAATAATTGACCGATCTCAGACTGACTTAAGGTGAAGCAAGAAGGGGGGCAATAATCCTCATCCTTTATTTTCTTGCGCTTCTTCTCCCACGCCTCTGTCTCCGTCTCTGTCTCGTCTGACTTTTTACGGGGCGGCATGTGCAGATCTTCTCTGATATTCAAATCTTGCAAGTCTTTTCTTGCCTTCAACACATCCTTGGTCTTATCCGGCATGTTCATCAGTGTCGCGAGCAAGCTCTCAAGGACATTCTTACAGATATGCATTTGATCAAGGCAATGAGGTGTATCGAGTTTGTGCCAATACTCCAAGTCCCAAAACACAGACCTCGTCTTCCATACCTTCAGCAGCGGCTCCGGCACCTTTTTCATCATCTTTCCCGGCGCGGGGCACTGCTCCCAATTTTTCAACAGCTCATCGATTTTGGCGCCGCTCTGCTTACGTGGAGGTCCTCGATGCTCAGCGTGACCATTGAATATATCTCCACGGTTTCTCCACGGGTCATTCGGTTTGAGCCATCTTCGATGCCCCATGTACACAATTTTTCCGGACCCACCATCTTTCCTTGACGTTAGCTACTGAGATGTCATATCATCCATGCATCGCGTGCATCCGCAATATCCATGGCACACCTGGCCTGCGACATATCCGTAACCTAGATAGTCCTGCAACGTCGTGATTAGCGCGACTCTCATGTAGAAATACTCGCCTTTGCTGGCGTCCCATGTCTTGGCTAGTGTTTTCGATAACGTGTCTAACTCGTCTTGAAGTAGCCCCATATATAGATTAATATTATTTCCTGGTTGTTTCGGCCCTTGAATTAGCATGCTCATGTGAATGTACTTCGACTTCATGCATAACTAGGGGGAGGTTGTACATCCGGCCCCTTCTCCGCCGCCATGTCTGGCCTCTTCCCTGCCGCCATTATCGATCATCTCTTCGTCTTGCCCCGTGTCATCATTGCCTGCCCTGTCGGCGTCCTCAACACCGTAACCCTCATCTTCTATTATCCACCGAGTGTAGCCATCCATGAAACCAGTCATGAGCAGGTGCGTTTCGACACGACCATCGTCGTAGGGGTCGAGCCAAACAATTCCTTTGCATTTTCGACACGGATATAAAACCTCTGACATGGTCCACCCTAGGACTCTTCCGACATTTGACCGGGTCCCCGCACGTCAAAGGCTGGGTACCCCTGCTTTCGATGCAGGCTGGACCAAGGGGTGCCAGATCCTTCCCACTCTATCCTGGAGGCCCACCCGTCCACCCTTGTGCAGTCCCATGGGACCCAGGTGGCCAGGGACGCGCGTGATTCAAACCCACCAATCGACGCCGCGTCTTCTCTGTCAAGCAATGATGACAGGGCCGTCATGACCCGCCCGATAGAGCCTGTAGACAGCTGTTCCCCTACCCCACCCTTAGATCCTGAGCCGGACCTGCACGTGGAGGACAGGCTGGGCGGGTCGGCCTTAGATGCCCCGTCCGATGTGCCCCCCACCGGGCCCTGTAGACGACACGGTTACGTGCCCAGGGAGTGACGTGCATGTATCTGTCATATCTCCCGGGCCCGCGACAAACATACCACCGCACGGTGCGGATTTCGTGCCAGTGCAGCCCCTGTCCTACATGGCAATCGCCATACGTTCCACTCCCTCTCCTGCTATTGAGACGCAACCACCCAACCATGTTCCAGCAGCGGCTAAGAATGAAAGGCTGGCCATGTAGCCCATCCACAAGGCCACGAATGACACTCCTCTTGCCTCCTTTGTGGACACGATCTCCATCAGGGCCTCCTCCCTGTTACCTGCTCCTAGACCATGGCGAAGACGGAAGCAGCTGCCGGTAAACTTCACGCCAAGGTGAAGTTTTCGAATCGCTCGAGCCGAACTAGGCCTAAGCTCAGAAATGAAGGCCAAACGGTTTCTACTTCGACGCCTTAGTCTCGTTGCCAATGATGTTTCCCCAATCTCCAATGACGTTATAGAAAAATAGCCCATCCTCTTTTAGCATCCAGTGGCTATGGACGTCCTTTAGGCCTTCACGGATTTCTTTGGTTGGCAACTACCCACAACTCTGCCCGCCACCACCCGCGTGACGAACGCGCAACTCATCGAGGCTTAATTCTCATGACCTTGTAGCGCCAACATCTATAGCTTCTACTCCATGGAATACAACTTTAAGGCTATTTTCTGGAACGTTCGTGGCCTTAACTCCGGGGCTAAATAAACAACTGTTCGCAACATGATTACAGCTGCTGCACCTTCCATCCTTTGTCTGCAAGAGACTAAACTCGCTCTCATCACCTATTCAATCGTGTTTGACACGCTTGGCCCCCTCTTCGACGACTCACTATGGGAATTAGGATCTTTGCCGTCCACTAGATGACGGCACAAAAGGTCTTTGCCATCAGCTTACAGAAAATTGCCGGCAAAGAAAGAGCTGACGACAAATAGAAAGAGCTGACGGCAAAGATCATGTTTGCTGTCAGCCAACTCTTTGCCATCTGCTAGCGGATGGCATAGAAGCTTTGCCGTCTGCTAGCAGATGGCAAAGAGGGAGGGTGGAACACTAGCGAGAGCCACCTAACGGCCACTTTCCTTGCCATCCGCTAGCAGATGGCAAAGCTGCTTTGCCGCCTGCTTGCACACGGTAAAGAAAGTGGCCAACCTAACGTCCTTTAGCTAGGATCTTTGTCGTCTGCTTGCAGATGGCAAAGAGTTGTGACCCAACTAAAATAGCGGCCAGCGCCCGCGCCCCACCTCTCTCTCTCTCTCTCTCTCTCTCTCTCTCTCTCTCTCCCGTGACCTCACCCGTGTCGCCCCCCATGCCCGAGCCTCCCCTGCTGCCCCGCCGCACCGGCGCCCCAGTGCCCCGCCGTTCAGGCCACACGCTACCTCCTCCTCCACCACCGGACCAAAGGTGAATTTTTTCTACTGGTTTTGGTGTTTAGGGTTAGGTATTATTAATAGTTTAGGTTAGTGGTAGGTTTAGGTTAGTGCTAGGTTTAGGTCCCCCGATCCGTGTGCTTAAGTGGTAGGTTCAAAATTTGAATACTAGATTGAGTTCTTGAGTTATTAAGTGCACCACAAATCCCTATTTTTAGGTTACTATTCTCTGTTTTTCAACATTTTCAGTATTCTTTCATGTCTAAAGAAAACCCTACTTTTGAAGGGTGCCAGTTGCCATTGCCAACTAACCTACCAAATTAATTAAGTGTTGTTGATGTTGTTGAGCACAAGTGCATTGCTTTTTTTTCTCAGTTTTCTTTCATGTCTAAAAACTTGTCTTTGTTCCAACTATGTTCATTTATCAAATATGATAGAGTTGAATTGGAGCCAAGTTTCTGTAGATATGGTCCATTTATCAAATATGGTTCTAG
>NW_021315769.1:1754-4242 GCF_002162155.2 Triticum dicoccoides | reverse complement strand
TGCCTTGCCGCTTTACGGTGCATCAAGATGATGAAGGAGAAGGAGAAAGAGGAGTGAAGATCTTAAGAAAATCAAGTCAATGTTAAGTATGTCAGGTCATGTTAATCTGAACATATCAATGTTAAGTATGTCAGGTCAGGTTAATCTGAACATGTCAAAGTTAAGCATGTCAGGTTTAATCTTTTTACTGTAAACCATTGAAGTATGGTAGTGTGGAACTTTCTTAATTATGTGTGTCCATCTCCATTACCTTCCAAACTCAGTTTGGTAATGGATGGGAATTGATCTTTTGTGCATGCTCATGGATGCTCATGGATGAAATATAAAAGTATGTGTTTTTGTGCTTGCTCATGGATGCTCATTCATTGAATAGTTTATGATAAAATTATATATCTGTGAAATTCTGTGAAATTGAATGTATTTGAGAAAAACAGAAAAAACAGGGGCTATACAGGATCTTTGCCGTCCGCTGGCAGACGACAAAGAGCTTTGCCATCAGCCTGTAGATGACAACTACGCCACATGTCAGCTACATGTGCAACCTGGGGGCAATGCCTGGCAGATATGGTTGCTTTGCCGTCTGCTGGCGGAGGGCAAAGACCTTTGCATCTTTGACGTCGGTTGGTGGACTGCAAAGACCTTTGCATCTTTGGCATCTCCTGGCGGACGGAAAAGCACGCCGTTAACCCCTTAATGGACGTAAGCTGACATGTATGTCTTCAGGCCCTTTGTAGTCTGCTGGCGTACGGCAATGACCTTTGCATCTTTGCCGTCCACCAACATACTGCAAAGAGCCCTTTGCCGTAGCCTGTTCAGCCAGAAGTTTTGTCATCCCTAGCTGACAACAAAGGCCTTTACCATCCGCCAGGCATGCCTTTGTCGTCAGCCAAGGTTGACGGCAAAGTTCCTGATTCCTGTAGTCACTACTTCCTCGCTGCAACCGGTACCCGTGGGGGCATCCTACTTGTCTAGCGCTGATCGACCATATCCCTCTAGAACCCCCTAGTTGGCACGCACCATGTGACTGCCCTTCTCACTCTGTTGACTAGAGATGGGCACTGGTGGCTCACCGGCGTCTATGGGAGACAAGATGATGAGGCCAAGCTCGAGTTCCTGACCGAGATGCATGATGTGAGCGAATCCCACATAGGCCCTTGGCTTCTTGGCGGCGAGTTCAACATGATAATCTCGGCTGCCGAAACGAACAATGTAAACCTCAACCATCGCAGAGTATATTTCGACTCTTCATTGCAGACGAGGAGCTCCGTGATCTTTACATGCACAGCCGTCGCTACACATGGTCCAATGAGCGCGACGCTCCGACTTTGGTCTGCAATGATTGCATCTTATGCATGTCAGGTTGGGAGGTTTCCCACCCGCACTGCCTCCTACAATGCCTCTCTTCCGCAGCTTTGGATCACTGCCCATTATTGGTCTACTGCATGGCACGCCCACCCGGGGCCAAACGCTTCCATTTCGAGAGATTCTGGCCGAAGCTTGAGGGCTTCCATGATGTGGTCTCTGAGGCTTGGGCATCTGTAACACCTGACGCCGATCCTTTCCGAAGGATCATGACACATTTTAAGGCTATAGCAAGGCAACGTCTCCCTTCAGCTCAAGGTGTCACAGGAGCTCATCGCACGGCTTGATGGAGCTTAAGATTCCAGGCCCATCTCCCACTCCGAAACTTGGCTCCGACGGAAACTCAAAGCCTCCTATCTTGGTCTCCCTCGAGCGATCTATCGCACTGCAGTGGGTGCACCTCTCCTGGTTACGCAGTGACAACGCGGCGCTCTCCTACTACAAAGTGCATGTGGCTCACCGTAAACAGCGCGATCTCATGATGAGCCTTCAGGTCGGTTCCCAGGTGGTCACCGATCGTGATGCCATGGCCGACGCCGCCTTCGCACACTTCTTCGAGGTCCTTGGCAGCGCTTCTGAGCGTGATATCACCCTTGATCTACAGGCTCTCCATGTGCCACAATTTGAATCTCTAGAGATGGATGCGCCCTTCACCGATGAAGAGATTTGGAGCGCCGTCAAGAGCCCGGCCCGGATGGCTTCACTTCCGAGTTCCTTGTTGCTTGCTGGGATACGATCAAGCAGGACTTCCATGAGCCTTTTCGACAAATTCTATACCATTAATGGAAGAAGCTTTCAAAAGCTCAACGAGGCCCTCCTCACCTTGCTCCCGAAGTGAGTGGATGCGACATCGCTCTATGACTACCGGCCGATTAGTCTCATTCACATCTTTGCCAAGCTTGCCGTGAAGCTACTCTTCCTTCGACCGGCACCTCGTCTGGGATCCATGGTTTCTACCAACCAAAGTGCATTCATTGCGCGACGGTGAATCCACGAGAACTGCATGCTAGTGCAACAAACAGCCCGTCTCCTTCACAACCTCAAGGGGCAACGCATGCTTCTCAAGCTCGATATTGCGCGGGCCTTCGACAACGTATCTTGGCCCTTCCTCCTCCAAGTCCTTCAC
>NW_021315769.1:0-1649 GCF_002162155.2 Triticum dicoccoides | reverse complement strand
ACCTAGGCTTCAGACCACGATGGGCGAGTGGGTCTCAATACTCCTATCTATGACCTCGACAAGGGTGCTCATCAACGGACACCCAGGCCCCCCGATTGATCATGCACATGGCCTGCGATAGGGCGATCCGGTCTCTCCCATGCTCTTCACGCTGGTAATCGATGTACTCAACACCATGCAACTCCGCGCGCTGGACCTTGGCCTCCTCCATCGCTTGACTACTAGGCATGCGGCTTCGAGAAAATCTCTACACGCGGACGACGTTGTCATCTTCTACCACCTGGACAGCCACAACATCTCTGTAGTGCTCACAATTCTCCATGTCTTTGGCAAGTCATCTGGGCTCCACACCAACTTCAACCAATGCTCGGCCACCCCGATCCAGTGCAACCGACGAGCACATCGCCATGATCGCCTCCGAGATGCAGTGCCCTATGGCCCACTTCCCCATCAATTATCTTGGGCTGCCCCTCGCTGTCCGCAAGGCCAACTCGACGAACCTGCAGCCGATCATCGACAGACTCGGCCGCAAGTTATCTACATGACGGGCTTCCATGCTCTCTAGGGGATATCGCCTTTCCATTGTGCGCCACGTCCTCTACGCCATCCCCACACATTTCCTCGCGGCCATCGTCTTCAACAAAACGGCTATCAAGAAGGTGAATCGGATCATCCGTGGATTCCTCTAGGCAGGCCACAAGGAGGCCAATGGGGGCCAATGTTGCGTCAACTGGCAGCATGTTTCCCGCCCCATCTCTCTCTGTGGGCTTGGCATCCGGGACATCTACCGTGCGGGCATATCTTCGCATGTCCGGTGACTCTAGCTCCCATGCACGGACCCCTCGCGGCCATGGAGTCACCTTCCCATACCTCACGATGCCGATGTGAGTGCTATCTTCCGCGCCTCCACGAACTGGCAGCTAGGCACAGGCGCCAACTGCAGATTCAGGACCGACCACTGGATCAATGGTAGATCCCTGGCCGAGATCGCCCCTCTCGTCTACGCACACGTTCCGCGCCGCCAACGCAAGGATCCCACCGTGCGCGATGGTCTTAACCTACGCTCTTGGGTTCAGGACATTGGGGAGCACATGGTCCAGCGGCCATGGTGCAATATGTCGACCTTTGGAGTCAAGTACGCCACACATCCCTCTCAACCATGCCAGACGTGCTCACATGGCGCTGTACTGCATCCGCCACTTACTCGGCAAGCTCCCGTTACAAGGTGTTATTCATAAGTGTGTGCGAGGACTCCCATTGGCGTCTCACCTGGTGGCCCTGGGCGCCTCTTTGCATCAAGTTCTTCCTTCGCTGGCCATGCAAGACCGTTGTTGGACCGCAGAACGACTCGCCCGCCACGGCTTGCCACATGAGGACCCATGTGCGCTATGCGATCAACACTCCAAGACCATGCACCACCTCCTTGTTGCTTGCTCGTTCTCCCGTCAGGTTTGGCATGAGATCCTTGGTTGGGCTCGCATGGACATCGACTTGCCAACCACTGACAAGCCCCTCCAAGCCTGGTGGAGTTCCTGCCTTGACATAACGCCGGCCCCCATGCGCAAAGGTTTATCCTCCCTCATCATCCTCATGGTGTGGTGGCTCTGAAAACACCCCAATGCATGCGTCTTCGGTGGAGCTACCCCCTC
>NW_021315768.1:0-2027 GCF_002162155.2 Triticum dicoccoides | reverse complement strand
TAGAAGATGCACGCGGTGTCCATGATGAAGGTCGGCCTGCAGAAAAGTTAGTTCGCGCCAATGCTTGTCGATCCTGCACTTCACGTTCAGCTTTACAAGCAAGATGAAATAAACGAGTGATATTAGTATACTCCTTATAGTCTAAAATGGTCTGAATCTCTCTATTTAATCCACCCAGAAAACGTGCAAGCATAGCTTCATTCTCCTCAACAATACCACATCGAATCATGCCATTTTGTAATTCCTGATAATATTCTTCTACAGAATTTTTTCCTTGTCTTAAACGCTGCAATTTTTGAAGCAATTCACGTTGATAATATGGTGGAACCCAACGCGTGCGCATAGCGGTTTTCAAAGCAGCCCAAGTAGTTGGAATAGGATATAATCTACAATGTTCAGACCACCAGACAGATGCAAAACTAGTGAAAGCACAAACAGCAGCAGCAACACGTCCCTCCTCGGGATATTGTAAACATGTAAAACGTTGTTCAGTTTCTAACTCCCATGTAAGATATATATCAGGAACATATCTACCCTCAAATGGTGGAATATTCAACTTCAGCTTAGGAATATGGACATCATCTCGTACCTGAGGTGGTGGTGCAGGCCTTGATGAGGACATGACTACCTTGGATATGACCAAAAATATTGCATATATGCATATTTGTCAGGTGATTTCTAGTGCAAACTATTCAATAATCTATTTATGTTATCCAGAACAAAAATACTTCACACACTTTTGTGTTTTGTCTAATTGCAGGTGTATGGGACATTTGTACAATCCACATATGAAGATAAGGAAGGAAGAGATGTTTATTTGCTGTCCAAAAAGTTCTCTCACGTCACTTTTGGCCCAAGAGAAGATAGAGTCCAAGTCTCTCACGTTCTGGATTCAGATTCGGACTGCACAGACACACCTGACTCAAAACGCACACAAGTTTTTCATACGGACTCCGAATTGGGTGATTCTTGTTTTGTTGGAAACTAGATTTCGTGCACTTTCCAACCCAATTGGAATCACCTTCAAATTCGTCCGGAGCGTTGAGTTGTGGACGAAACAATCTGATGCTGCAGCAGAATCCGAGTCAAACTACAAGTCCAAAGGTGTTACATCACATCCACTTGGGCCCATTGGCCTTGTACGACCTAGATTTAGTTTTAGGCTGCCTTGGGACGTCCTCCCACCTCCTTGGCCGCCACCCCTTGATCCTATATAAGTAGATCCATCTAGTAGCTTTTCCTTGGATTTGTTTAGTTAAAAGTTAGCCATTGCAACTTCGTGTACTTCGTTTGTGTCCAACGACCAGACCAAGACCGCTTCCGGATCCCCACCATTATCAATACCTCATATATATTTGCAATATTCAGATTGCTTTTATCATATTCTTGCTCGTTCTTCGATTGCTTGCAGGAATAGACCTTCGTGGTCAGGTTGATCGTGCTCCGGCGTGGTCAATAACCTCAGGAGATTGGTTTAGCGATTGCTAAGGCGCAATGTCGTGCACGTTTGTAGTCGGATCGTCAAAGTCGTCTCCACCAAATCGATAGTTATCATCTCATCGAAAGATCGGGACACCCTCGCCTCTATCAAGTGGTATCAGTTTTCAGGTTGCTCGGTGAGAATTTCCAGTTTTTCCTAGATTAGATTTATTTTCTTACCTATTGTCCAAGAAAAAGCCACAAAAAAAAAGTTAGATCTATTCATCCTTTGTCCTAGCCAGACTGAGCCTTTGCAATTTTCTTTTCATTGTTTGCATTATTGAATTATCGGTTGCATCGCCGTGTCGAGTTGCTGGTCTTAGTGTCTAGTTCCTTTAGAGTTTCGAGTTCTGTTCACATTAGTCACGCAGCCGCTGCATCATTATTCCATCCGCTGTCCACCATCCCATCCACCAATTTCCACCACGTGCTACGCACTGTTTATTGTCATAATCATAGTTGAGGTCACTCACATCTTCGCCAGATCGAATCTGCATCTTATCTAGTTTGTCTTGGAAAGAGGGAGAAAAAGAAGATAAAGAAAAAAA
>NW_021315767.1:0-2027 GCF_002162155.2 Triticum dicoccoides | reverse complement strand
TAGAAGATGCACGCGGTGTCCATGATGAAGGTCGGCCTGCAGAAAAGTTAGTTCGCGCCAATGCTTGTCGATCCTGCACTTCACGTTCAGCTTTACAAGCAAGATGAAATAAACGAGTGATATTAGTATACTCCTTATAGTCTAAAATGGTCTGAATCTCTCTATTTAATCCACCCAGAAAACGTGCAAGCATAGCTTCATTCTCCTCAACAATACCACATCGAATCATGCCATTTTGTAATTCCTGATAATATTCTTCTACAGAATTTTTTCCTTGTCTTAAACGCTGCAATTTTTGAAGCAATTCACGTTGATAATATGGTGGAACCCAACGCGTGCGCATAGCGGTTTTCAAAGCAGCCCAAGTAGTTGGAATAGGATATAATCTACAATGTTCAGACCACCAGACAGATGCAAAACTAGTGAAAGCACAAACAGCAGCAGCAACACGTCCCTCCTCGGGATATTGTAAACATGTAAAACGTTGTTCAGTTTCTAACTCCCATGTAAGATATATATCAGGAACATATCTACCCTCAAATGGTGGAATATTCAACTTCAGCTTAGGAATATGGACATCATCTCGTACCTGAGGTGGTGGTGCAGGCCTTGATGAGGACATGACTACCTTGGATATGACCAAAAATATTGCATATATGCATATTTGTCAGGTGATTTCTAGTGCAAACTACTCAATAATCTATTTATGTTATCCAGAACAAAAATACTTCACACACTTTTGTGTTTTGTCTAATTGCAGGTGTATGGGACATTTGTACAATCCACATATGAAGATAAGGAAGGAAGAGATGTTTATTTGCTGTCCAAAAAGTTCTCTCACGTCACTTTTGGCCCAAGAGAAGATAGAGTCCAAGTCTCTCACGTTCTGGATTCTGATTCGGACTGCACAGACACACCTGACTCAAAACGCACACAAGTTTTTCATACGGACTCCGAATTGGGTGATTCTTGTTTTGTTGGAAACTAGATTTCGTGCACTTTCCAACCCAATTGGAATCACCTTCAAATTCGTCCGGAGCGTTGAGTTGTGGACGAAACAATCTGATGCTGCAGCAGAATCCGAGTCAAACTACAAGTCCAAAGGTGTTACATCACATCCACTTGGGCCCATTGGCCTTGTACGACCTAGATTTAGTTTTAGGCTGCCTTGGGACGTCCTCCCACCTCCTTGGCCGCCACCCCTTGATCCTATATAAGTAGATCCATCTAGTAGCTTTTCCTTGGATTTGTTTAGTTAAAAGTTAGCCATTGCAACTTCGTGTACTTCGTTTGTGTCCAACGACCAGACCAAGACCGCTTCCGGATCCCCACCATTATCAATACCTCATATATATTTGCAATATTCAGATTGCTTTTATCATATTCTTGCTCGTTCTTCGATTGCTTGCAGGAATAGACCTTCGTGGTCAGGTTGATCGTGCTCCGGCGTGGTCAATAACCTCAGGAGATTGGTTTAGCGATTGCTAAGGCGCAATGTCGTGCACGTTTGTAGTCGGATCGTCAAAGTCGTCTCCACCAAATCGATAGTTATCATCTCATCGAAAGATCGGGACACCCTCGCCTCTATCAAGTGGTATCAGTTTTCAGGTTGCTCGGTGAGAATTTCCAGTTTTTCCTAGATTAGATTTATTTTCTTACCTATTGTCCAAGAAAAAGCCACAAAAAAAAAGTTAGATCTATTCATCCTTTGTCCTAGCCAGACTGAGCCTTTGCAATTTTCTTTTCATTGTTTGCATTATTGAATTATCGGTTGCATCGCCGTGTCGAGTTGCTGGTCTTAGTGTCTAGTTCCTTTAGAGTTTCGAGTTCTGTTCACATTAGTCACGCAGCCGCTGCATCATTATTCCATCCGCTGTCCACCATCCCATCCACCAATTTCCACCACGTGCTACGCACTGTTTATTGTCATAATCATAGTTGAGGTCACTCACATCTTCGCCAGATCGAATCTGCATCTTATCTAGTTTGTCTTGGAAAGAGGGAGAAAAAGAAGATAAAGAAAAAAA
>NW_021315766.1:0-1081 GCF_002162155.2 Triticum dicoccoides | reverse complement strand
GACTCTAAAAATAGCCTATACTTATGTATTTCGAAATTACATGGGCCTGGCCCAATAATAAGGTGACGCAGCACCTAAAATAGCCTCGGGACGAAATTTATGAAGTGGCATCTTGTATATTTCGTCCAAGGCTTCATGCACCCATTATGGTGGCTTCAAAGTCCTGAAATCATCACTTGTAACTCCGTTCTTGTTCCCCTTGCGCATGCCATCATCTCCATGCTTGTTCTTGCTCCAATGTTCATCCTTCTCCAAGCTAGGCCCTTCATTTGTAAGCAAAACAAATGTATCCAATTTAGGCAGCATCATATTCTCATGAACATTAGAATCATTACCAAGAAACGAAAGTACCTGGTAATTTAGTTGGCGTGCACGAGCTCTAGTAATTGGTCCAGTATGTATAGCAGCAGGGGCTGTGGGTGTAACAATTGTATTGATGTCCTCATCAGAATAGGCGGTAATCCCGGTGGCACGTCTTGTGGAAAGACGTCAGCGAACTCCTGCAAAATGTTAGTGACAGCAGGAGGCAAAGAGGAAGGCACGTCCTCGAATGAAAATAATGCCTCTTTGCACACAAAAGCATAGCAAACAGATTTGGTGAAATCTAGCTCATCAATATCAGATTTGGTGGCAAATAAACATGCACTTTTCAATTTAATTTCAGAAGCAACACTAGATGGTTTATTATTAGGCTTCATTTGTTGCTCAAATTCTTTTGCCACAATCTGATTTTCACTCTTATTCGTCTCCTGTTTTGTTTTATTAGCTCTATTAATATCATCTTTCAAAATGGAATCAGGAGTCATAGGAAGCAAAGTAATATTTTTATCCTTATGAACAAGAGTATAGTGATTGTTTCTACCATGGTGTACAGAATTTTTATCAAATTGCCATGGTCTACCAAGTAATAAGGAACATGCTTGCATAGGTACCACATCACAATCAACATAATCAGCATATGTAGAGATACTAAAATGCACACGAACAGTACGTGTTACCTTAACCTTGCCGCTGTTGTTGAACCATTGGATGTAGTAAGGATGTGGATGTGGTCTTGTGGTGAGAGAAAGCTTCTCCACAA
>NW_021315765.1:0-1448 GCF_002162155.2 Triticum dicoccoides | reverse complement strand
CATCACGGGATGCTTCCGAGAATAAAGGCCAGAATCTTCACACTAGGACACAAATCATGGCTAGACCACTAGATGATCCCCTAAGCACTTAGGGTCATAATAATAATTCCAACATATATGTCGAGGCAATAATTACCTCAACACACCGATTAGTGTGGTTAATCTGGCCCATGGGAACATCGGAAACAGAAGGAAGGGATTTGCAAATGCATCGGACTATTTAGAAACCTGGGATGACTCGGACAGCATAACGGCTATAATTGCTCAAAAAGATTTGAGACAATCACAAAAATGGTGGCATAACCACTCAGAAGCACAATATCAAGGTTCCGAGATCAACAATTAACATACGGAAGTAGTAGGAACTGAACTGAGACTTAAATCCAACAATCTTATAAGCCTACTGATTAGTAACACGTGATCCTAATAGAAAGAAGAGATAGCCTAGTTCTTAATCCCCGCAGGAAAGATAAGATGACTCAGATCAGAAGGGCATGAGGTATAAGGAGTAAAAAGAGCCTTACGTTCCATCCCACAATCAATTCCCTTATATAACTAAAGGATTTCTAGACTCAACTTCGACCAGTTTGGCTTGGTAATCCTACAGGCAGTCAAGCTCTGATACCAACGCTGTCAGGACCCCGACTCAATGCCACATCGATCTAGCATGTAACACCTCATATCACTTTGCGGCCTCACGCACGGTATTCCCACGGGTGTCACCTTACCTTTGCCCGGGACCGTTTGCGCCTTTTGGCACACGTATATGACAGTGTCGCTAGCATCCATATGATAAGGAGCCCGGGCTGACATGGCTAGTCGTAAACCCAAAGCGGCACAGACTTACAGGGACAGGCATCCATGACCCAGCATCGAACATGTCGGTCATCAGCGAGTGAATCCAGGCTGTAGCACTGGGCTAGCAGGACTCCGGTGAACCGGGCTGTAGTGGGCTAACAGGACTCCGGTATTCACCGCGTGACATTTCCCCGAAGGGACAGACACATGAACGAAGAAGGACACATGCCGGCCAGCCTAAGTGTTCCGGAGCAGTAGCAAGCTACCATGGCTCGGTGGAAACACTAGGAGACATTTCCCCGTAGGAGAGGCTACTAAAGATAAACAACTAGATGGTCAGATCCCACACATACCAAGCATTTCAATAACATACACACAATATGCTCGATATGTGCAAATACAACATGGCATCACAACATGACTCTATGACTCAAGTAATCTATTCAATAGGCTCCGAGGAGCGAGATATTACAAACATGGGTCTCATGACCCAACATTCAGAGCATACAAATCAAGCACAAGCGGAAGCTATCATGTCTGAGTACAGACATCTATAAATGAAAAAGGCTGAGAAGCCTGACTATCTACCAAATCCTGCCGAGGCACAAGATCGTAGCTGAGGTAACAAGCTAAACGTCGAAGACCACGCG
>NW_021315764.1:0-1231 GCF_002162155.2 Triticum dicoccoides | reverse complement strand
AACCCAGGCCCACCTCTACCGGGATGGAGCCACCTGTCCTTTCAGCCCCCTCGTCAGAATCACTTGCGGGTACTCAATGAGCTGACCCGACTTTAGTCACCATCTGTATAGTATGTATGTATGTATAGTATATACCCGTGATCACTTCCCAAGTGATCACGGCCCGATAGTATAGCAAGGCAGACTGACAAGAATGTAGGGCCAATGATGATAAACTAGCATCCTATACTAAGCATTTAGGATTGCAGGTAAGGTATCAACAGATGTAGCGACAATGTCAGGCTATGCATCAGAATAGGATTAACGAAAGCAGTAACATGCTACACTACTCTAATGCAAGCAGTATAGAGGAGAATAGGCGATATCTGGTGATCAAGGGGGGGGGGCTTGCCTGGTTGCTCTGGCAAGAGAGAGGGGTCGTCAACTCCGTAGTCGAACTGGTCAGCAGCAGCGTCGGTCTCGTAGTCTACCGGAGAGAAGAGGGGGAAGAAACAATGAATACAGAGCAAACAAAGCACCACAAAATATATCAAGGCAATACGCGGTGTTCGGTGTGCCCTAACGCGGTAGTAGGTGATACCGGTGAAGGGGGGAAAACCCCCGGGAAAGTATTCCCGGTGTTTCGTGTTTTCGGGCAGAGGAGCCGGAGGGGGAAAGTTGCGGGTTCGATAGGTTAGGGGTGTGTGGCGGACGAACGGGCTGCGTAACCGGATTCGTCTCGTCGTTCTGAGCCACTTTCATGTTGAAAATATTTTAATCCGAGTTACGGATTAAAAGATATGATTTTCTAAAGATTTTATTAATTTCTGAAATTTAATTAATTATTTAATTAATTCGAAAATGAATTAATGACATCAGCATGATGTCATGCTGACATCAGCAGTCAACAGAGTTGACTGGTCAACCTGACCAGTGGGTCCCACTGGTCAGTGACACATTTTAATTAACAGATTAATAAAACTAATCATAATTAATTAAGGGGGTGGGCCCCACTGTCATACTAATTAATTAGCTAATTAACAGTAGTTAATTAAGTTAATTAATCATTAGGTTAATTAATTTTAATTGGTTAATTTAATTAGAAATAATTAAGTTAATTAATTAGTTAATTAATTAATTTCATTATTTATTTATTATTATTATTATTTTCTAATTATTTTTATTTTATATTTTTATTTTTATTTTATCAAAATGTTCTCTGGGCGGGGCCCACTTGTCATTGGCCCCGGGG
>NW_021315763.1:0-1392 GCF_002162155.2 Triticum dicoccoides | reverse complement strand
GTGGAGAAAGATGCTAAACCAGTTAGAGATCCTCAAAGACGATTAAATCCCAAAATGAAGGAAGTGGTAAGAAAGGAGATACTAAAACTCCTTGAGGCAGGTATTATTTATTCCGTTGCTGATAGTGAATGGGTAAGCCCTGTCCATTGTGTCCCTAAAAAGGGAGGTATTACCGTTGTTCCTAATGATAAAGATGAATTGATCCCGCAAAGAATTATTACAGGCTATAGGATGGTAATTGATTTCCGTAAGTTAAATAAAGCTACTAAGAAAGATCATTACCCTTTACCTTTTATTGATCAAATGCTAGAAAGGCTATCCAAACACACACATTTTTGCTTTCTAGATGGTTATTCTGGTTTCTATCAGATACCTGTATCAGTGGGGGATCAATCTAAAACTACTTTTACTTGCCCTTTTGGTACTTTTTCTTATAGACGTATGTCTTTTGGTTTATGCAATGCACCTGCTATCTTTCAAAGATGCATGATGGCTATATTTTCTGATTTTTGTGAAAAGATTTGTGAGGTATTCATGGATGACTTCTCCGTCTATGGATCCTCTTTTGATGATTGTTTGAGCAACCTTGATCGAGTTTTGCAGAGATGCAAAGACACTAGTCTTGTCCTAATTTGGGAAAAGTGTCACTTTATGGTTAATGAAGGCATTGTCTTGGGACACAAGATCTCCGAGAGAGGTATTGAATTTGATAAAGCTAAAGTTGATGCTATTGAAAAGATGCCATGTCCCAAGGACATAAAAGGTATAAGAAGTTTCCTTGGTCATGCCTTTGGAGGTTCATTAAGGACTTTTCTAAAATCTCTAGGCCTCTGACTAACTTATTGCAAAAATATATTTCTTTTGTCTTTGATGATGATTGTGTAGAAGCATTTGAAACACTTAAGAAAGCTTTGATCACTCCACCTATTGTTCAGCCACCTGATTGGAATTTACCTTTTGAAATTATGTGTGATGCTAGTGATTGTGTTGTAGGTGCTCTTTTAGGGCAAAGAGTCGATAAGAAATTGAATGTTATCCAGTATGCTAGTAAGACTCTTGATACTGCCCAGAGAAATTATGCTACCACTGAAAAAGAATTCTTAGCAGTTGTGTTTGCATGTGATAAGTTTAGACCTTATATTGTTGATTCCAAAGTTACTATTCACACTGATCATGCTTCTATTAAATATTTTATGGAAAAGAAAGATACTAAGCCTAGACTCATTAGATGGGTTCTCTTGCTCCAAGAATTTGACTTACATATTATTGATAGAAAGGGAGCTAAGAACCCCGTTGCGGACAACTTGTCTAGGTTAGAGAATGTTCTTGATGACCCACTGCCTATTAATGATAGCTTTCCTGATGAACAATTAGCGGTCGTCAATGCTTCTC
>NW_021315762.1:0-1416 GCF_002162155.2 Triticum dicoccoides | reverse complement strand
AGGCAGCCTCTCAGAAGTATGGAAGTGTTGTGGCATTTGCAAACGCCCAACACGCGTGTCCGGGGTGTTCCCCTCTCATGGACGGCGCCGCCGCCGGCACCTGGAGTGGGGAAACGGACGCGTCGGGTCTACACGGAGGGGATCTTGCGGTGGGTCTGGCCCGGTTGTTGCTCCAAAGTGTTCCTATGGGCTGACGTAACACAACCGGGTGGGGACGTCCGCTGGTCAAAGCCCGTCCGTGGAAAGTCAAAGGGCTAGATCCCGTGGTCAAACGCTACAGGTTAGGCGGGACGGGGGCCCTGGGAGGGTGTAGCAATGCCACTGGAGCATCACACCGGGCCCTCATACATGCGGGGGGGTGTCGTGGCATGTCCGAAGAGGCGGCACGCGTCTCCGGGCATGTCCCCCCCTCATGGACGGCGATGACACGGTAGTAGACGTTCTGCGGTAACGATGCGGCGTGAATATTGTTAAATACTCGGAGCGCGATAAAATCATGAGTTTTTTTTGCATGGCGTAGGCACATGTGCTATAGGAACAATGGTGTTTTTTCATAATTTTTGGTGATGTAGAAGTATCCCAAAAATTCCCTCTACGCGGATTGCCCTTCACGCGTCTACGGCTGTGGCCGGCGGCCTACGGGGGCTAGCATGCCGCCAAATCTTGCGTAGGTGGCCTCTCACAAGTCTGGAAGTGTTGTGACGGTTGCAAACACTCGACACGCGTGTCCGGGGTGGGCCCCCGCATCGCGGATGGCGCCGCCGCCGGCACCTGGAGGGGGGAAACAGACGCGTCGGGTCTACACGGAGGGGATCTTGCTTTGGGTCTAGCCCGGTTGTTGCTCCAAATTGTTCCTATGGGCTGACCTAACACAACCGGGCGGGGAGGTCTGCTGGTCAAAGCTCGTCTGTGCAAAGTCAAAGGGCTAGATCCCGTGGTCAAACGCTACAGGGTTAGGCGGGACGGGGGCCCTGGCGGGGTAGCAATGCCACAGGAGCATCGCACCGGGCCCTCATACATGCGGGGTGGTGTGGTGGCATGTCCTAAGAGGCGGCACGCGTCTCCGGGGCGTGGCCCCCCCTCACGGACGGCGATGACATAGTAGTAGACGTTCTGCGGTAACGATGCGGCGTGAATATTATTAAATAATCGGAGCGCGATAAAATCATAGTTTTTTTGCACGACATGGGCACATGTGCTATAGGAACGATGGTATTTTTTCTTAATTTTTGGTGATGGAGAAGTATCCGAAAAATTCCCTCTACGCGGATTGGCCCTTCGCGCGTCTACGGCTGTGGCCGGCGGCCTCCGGGGGCTAGTGTGCCGCCAAATCTTGCGTAGGCAGCCTCTCACAAGTCTGGAAGTGTTTTGATGGTTGCAAACGCCTGGCACGCGTGTCCGGGGTGTGCCCCCCCC
>NW_021315761.1:0-1337 GCF_002162155.2 Triticum dicoccoides | reverse complement strand
GAAGACATTATTGTTGTGGTGTTGACCATATCAACCACGAAACAAGGTTCATATGTGTATCAGTTTTTATCCTTTAATGATATAGCATCCATGCTAATTATATAGAAGCCATCTCTTGCTTGCCTTCATTTGGCCTAGGGTTACATGATGCTTCGGAAGAATTGCGTATCGTTTGCCTGGGCAAAGTGCAGCTCAGAGAACTGAAGAATATTTATACTGCAACTTTTTTCTGCATCGTTGTTCTTGCAGTCATACATTGATATGAAGGTACTAATATTTTCCATTCATGTACAAATTATAGCACCTCCATTCGATGATACTTTTTTAAATTTATTTTACTAATGTTCTATTTACAGTTGGTGCAGGGAGAACAGGGGTTGAGGATAAAATCACATAGAAATGGAAAAAAATAGCTACTCAAAAATGCTTTGATTTTGACTATTGTAAGTGAAACTATTTTGTTATTTTTAGTTATCAACTAGTGTATGATACTACCTTTCTAATGCATAGTATTATATAGTACTTTATTTATTGCCATGCATGACACATATTAGCATAGCATTTATTATGATACGGTATCATGATATGATCCTCAACGCTCTCTTTCTTCATTTAATTTTATGACACCTCATCAAAATTATCTAGTTGGCATGCATGATACTAGCTATGATACTAACATTACAACCAACCTTACATATACTTGTTGCGTGAAATTTTGTGCGACGCCACCAATATATCATGTGGGGTCCATTCTTAGTTTAAAAATGTTGTAATGGCTTCCCTAGAGGTGGTATGCCATCAATATTTGCAGCTATATATACCACACTAGCTAGCCAGCCAGGCTCTCTAAATTATCTCTTCTCATGTCGACCGTCTCTACAGATGCTAACATACTTGAGCGCAACGTCGTTGCCGGCCGGTCGATCAACGACTCACGTCGCTGCCGGTGGGCCATCTGTGTCAATGTTTTGGTCCCACACCCATTACTCCCATGTACCCCTTCTGCATGCTCTCCTTCAATACTCCTTTACAGCTTTGGGTTTCTTGAATTGCGGCTGAAAATAACTTAGTCGTCGTTCTTGCATGCGCGAGTTATTACTTTTCACCTTGTATAAATATTCAGACTCATTAGTCACACTAGTCCTCAACCCGTGCACCTGCACGGCCTGGCACTTTTATTGTTACACATGCATGTTTGTCTCCGTTATATTAGATATAGGGTTCAACAATGTTACATTGTTTCAGACTATTTTGTGATTATATAGTTTTCCTCCAATTGTGTCACAACCACAGATTTATAGATGATATGTGAACATATGGATGTGCTACCTTACGAA
>NW_021315760.1:0-1404 GCF_002162155.2 Triticum dicoccoides | reverse complement strand
CGGAATCAGCTTCAGAGGGGAGGGCTTGTTCACTCGGTCCATGGTAAACGGAGGGAGTCCACTCGACTGCCCTGGCGTCGACTGGACCTGACAGTAGAACCAAGTCGACTGCCAGCCTCTGACGGACTCGGGAAAGGACATGGGCGGGAAGGTGCTATTATTCCTCACCTGAATCCCCAGGCCCCCACACATTTGGATGACTCGGGTCTTCTCATCACCTGGGCTCGCCTTCTTCACGGTCTGAGAGCGACACGTGAAGATACGTTTGAACAAACCCCAGTGCGGTCGACAGCCCAAGAAACCCTCACACATGGACACGAACGCAGCAAGATAGGCAATGGAGTTTGGGGTAAAGTGGTGGAGCTGCGCTCCAAAGAAATTCAAGAAGCCACGGAAGAAAATGCTTGGCGGCAAGGAAAACCCACGATCAACATGAGTGGCCAGAAGCACACACTCACCCTCTTCTGGCTGTGGCTGCCACTCCTTCCCCGGTAACCTCGCAGCTCCGTGAGGGATCAAGCCCTCGTTGGCCATGTCGAGGAGGTCCTTCTCCGTGATGGTCGACTGGATCCAGTCTCCTTGGACCCAGCCTTTCGGCAGGCGGGATCTGGACGAGGACCCTCTGCGGCTGGTGGATCTCCCCTTCGCCTTCTCCGATGCCGACGCCTTCTTGGCACGCTCCAGCGCCGCCGCCTTCTCCTTGGCCATGGTCGCCGGTGAGATGCACGAAGGGAAGTGGTGCGGGGACGAGAACGAGCACGCTGAGCAGGGAGGAAGGAAGCAGAGGGAGAGAGGGAGAATGCTGAGGCGCAGCACAGAAATCCTCGCCGGGCACATTTATAAGGTCCCTTCCGAGTGGCTGACATGTGGGCCCGGTCGATCTAATCATATCTGGGAGCAGTTATGAGGACTGGATACGTGGCGAAAAAGGCGGCGCGGAGATCGAGGCATCTATGCCCCGTCCCATCCGAACGCCGCGGTCTGCCCCGCTTCGCGCGCGCCCCCAAATTTCGCACCCCGCGGAATCCGCGAGCAACAAATCAGTCTGTCAGACGCGGTGTTTCCGGCGATCCGTCGCTCGGAGATCGTCGAAGCTCGAAAGATCACTCGACGCAAAAATAGAATGGATCGAGTCGACCGAAGACAAATTGCTCCCTGTCAACGAAGAGATTCTTTGATCCAGAACAGCGCACAACTAGAGCGCAAAGGTTAATCGGAAACGACATCAACTCCTTCTTCACTCGAAGCCTCAATCCATTCGGGGGCTAATGATGGGGTTATGTACCTAGGGTAGGGTCATGGACCTGTTCCAAGTAACTTACCCTAGGACATCCCTAGAAGAGGTCGCCTTCCAGTCGACCAACGAGGATTCACTCGACTGGCCTGAAGGACTCGACCACGAAG
>NW_021315759.1:0-1769 GCF_002162155.2 Triticum dicoccoides | reverse complement strand
GCCGGAGCACGATCAACCTGACCACGAGGGTCTGTTTCCAGCGAGCAAACGAAGAACAAGCAAGAAACTAAGATTGCAATCTGGATATTGCGAATATAAGATGAAAGCTTTATTGATCAAGGTGGGGTTCTGTGACGCCTTTGTCTGGTCGTTGAACACAAACGAAGTACGCGAAGTTGCAGCTATGGCGAACTTTTAATCTAAACAAAACCCAAAGTCTAAACGATGCCCTAAGGGCTGTATATATGGAGGAAGAGGGGGGAATTTCGTGGCCCTTGGTGGAGGGGTCCGAAATCAACCCTATCTCTTGTTTCCCCACACATACGGACTCTAAAAATAGCCTATACTTATGTATTTCGAAATTACATGGGCCTGGCCCAATAATAAGGTGACGCAGCACCTAAAATAACCTCGGGACGAAATTTATGAAGTGGCATCTTGTATATTTCGTCCAAGGCTTCATGCACCCATTATGGTGGATTCAAAGTCCTGAAATCATCACTTGTGATAGAGGCGGGGGTGTCCCGATCTTTCGATGAGATGATAACTATCGATTTGGTGGAGACGACTTTGACAATTCGACTACAAACGTGCACAACGTTGCGTCTTAGCAATCGCTAAACCAATCTCCTGAGGTTACTGACGATGCCGGAAGCACGGTCAGCCTGACCACGAAGGTCTATTCCTGCAAGCAATCGAAAAACGAGCAAGAATATGATAAAGCAATCTGAATATTGCAAATATATATGAGGTATTGATAATGGTGGGGATCCGAAAGCGGTCTTGGTCTGGTCGTTGGACACAAACGAAGTACACGAAGTTGCGTTGACTAACTTTTAACTAAACAAATCCCAACGAAAAGCTACTAGATGGATCTACTTATATAGGAGCAAGGGGTGACGGCCAAGGAGGTGGAAGGACGTCCCAAGGCAGCCTAAAACTAAATCTAGGTCGTACAAGGCCAATGGGCCCAAGTGGAGGTGATGTAACACCTTTAGACTTGTAGTTTGACTCGGATTCTGCTGCAGCATCAGATTGTTTCGTCCACAACTCAACGCTCCGGACGAATTTGAAGGTGATTCCAATTGGGTTGGAAAGTGCACGAAATCTAGTTTCCAACAAAAAAAGAATCACCCAATTCGGAGTCCGTATGAAAAACTTGTGTGCGTTTTGAGTTAGGTGTGTCTGTGCAGTCCGAATCTGAATCCAGAACGTGAGAGCCTTGGACTCTACTTCTCTTGGGCCAAAAGTGACGTGAGAGAACTTTTTGGACAGAAAATAAACATCTCTTTCTTCCTTATCTTCATATGTGGATTGTACAAATGTCTCATACACCTGCAATTAGACAAAACACAAAAGTGTGTGAAGTATTTTTGTTCTGGATAACATAAATAGATTATTGAATAGTTTGCACTAGAAATCACCTGATAAATATGCATATATGCAATATTTTTGGTCATATCCAAGGTAGTCATGTCCTCATCATCCTCCCCTTCTTGAAAATAAAGCCGTCCTCGGCGTTGCTTAATCTGAAATGTGGCTAACAAAAGAGACAAGGTGTACATGTTGTATATGTATATGTCATCCATTTTTACTTCCCTTGATTTTTGCATATATGACACATGAATAGATGAGTAACTTGCATAGTTCATAAAATCTAAAGCCAAAAAATTAGCACAAGAAGTAGAAGGCATGAAAATATTGCAACTCAGTTTGCACATATAAGTGAAGCTCTTATTCATTTCAAAAGATTGACAATGTTCATCATT
>NW_021315758.1:0-995 GCF_002162155.2 Triticum dicoccoides | reverse complement strand
TGACCAAGACGAGCATGCCACTGTGACGGAGATACCCGAACTCCACTGAAGACGCGAGCGACGCCAGGATGCTCCAGACGATAGAGACCTTGGCAGAGCCGCCCACTAAGAAGAATGTCCCTCGTGCCCCGATCCTTAATAAAAAGATCAAAAGGATGAAATTCACAAAGCACATTATTATCACGAGTGAGTTTAGGAACTGAAAGAAGATTACGTGTCACAGATGGAACTCGAAGAACATTGCGAAGTTGAAGACTCCTATTGGCATGTCTAGTGAGAAGTGATGCTTGACCAATATGAGAGATGTGCATACCTGCTCCATTGGCGGTGTGGATCTTGTCGGAGCCATGGTAGGGTTCACGAGTGTGAAGCTTCCCCATCTCACTGGTCAGGTGCTCTGTCGCCCTAGAGTCCATGTACCAGTGGGGATCAATAGAGTAGGACTGAGTGTGTCCCTGTGGCTTCTGCGGCGGCGGACGATCAGCCATGGCGACCTGACGAGCAAAGTTGCGTGTATCCTTCCCGTCATTGCCGAGACCAAGAAAATCCCGCTGGAAGCGCTTGTGACACTTCGAGGCCCAGTGCCCATCGCGACCACAAAGCTGGCACACACGTGGACCGCCAGCCCCTGGTAGCGTCGCAGTAGGAGGAGGGGCCGAGGCGGGTGGTGGTGACTGCCCCGAAGGAGCCCTGGATGAAGCAGAGGAGCGACCACCCTTGGTGGCGGCGTTTGCCGAGAGGGCGCCGTTGCCCCTGGATCGGCGCGTCTCGACTCGTTGCTCAGTAAGCAGGAGGCGTGAAAAGACCTCGTGTGCTGGCATGGGCGTGGAGTTGCCCCTCTCATTGATGATCTCGACTAGGGCGTCATACTCCTCATCAAGACCATTGACAATAAACGAGTTGAACTCGGAGTCGGTGAGGGGCTGTCCAATGGAGGCCAGCGTGTCGGCGAGACTCTTGACTTTGTTGTAGAACTCAGTGGCGGTGGAGTCAAG
>NW_021315757.1:0-1490 GCF_002162155.2 Triticum dicoccoides | reverse complement strand
CTTCTCCAAGGTCCTTCATTGAAAAACACTTATTCAAGTAGGCCTTAATGTTGTCCAGAAATTCTATATTATTTCCCATCAAGAGTATGTCATCTACATATAATATGAGAAATGCTACAGAGCTCCCACTCACTTTCTTGTAAACGCAGGCTTCTCCATAAGTCTGCATAAACCCAAACGCTTTGATCATCTCATCAAAGCGAATATTCCAACTCCGAGATGCTTGCACCAGCCCATAAATGGATCGCTGGAGCTTGCATACTTTGTTAGCGTTCTTAGGATCGACAAAACCTTCCGGCTGCATCATATATAGTTCTTCCTTAAGATGCCCGTTAAGGAATGCTGTTTTGACGTCCATCTGCCATATCTCATAATCATAGTATGCGGCAATTGCTAACATGATTCGGACGGACTTTAGCTTCGCTACGGGAGAGAATGTCTCGTCGTAGTCAATCCCTTGAACCTGTTGATAACCCTTAGCGACAAGTCGAGCTTTATAGATGGTGACATTACCATCCGCGTCTGTCTTCTTCTTAAAGATCCATTTGTTTTCTATCGCTCGCCGATCATCGAGCAAGTCTGTCAAAGTCCATACTTTGTTTTCATACATGGATTCTATCTCGGATTTCATGGCTTCAAGCCATTTGTTGGAATCCGGGCCCGCCATCGCTTCTTCACAGTTTGAAGGTTCACCGTTGTCTAACAACATGATTTCCAGGACGGGGTTGCCGTACCACTCTGGTGCGGAACGTGTCCTTGTGGACCTACGAAGTTCAGTAGCAACTTGATCCGAAGTACCTTGATCATCATCATTGGTTTCCTCTTCAGTTGGTGTGGGCATCACAGGAACATTTTCCTGAGCTGCACCACTTTCCCGTTCGAGAGGTAGTACTTCATCGAGTTCTACTTTCCTCCCACTTACTTCTTTCGAGAGAAACTCTTTTTCCAGAAAGCATCCGTTCTTGGCAACAAAGATTTTGCCCTTGGATCTTAAGTAGAAGGTATACCCGACAGTTTCCTTAGGGTATCCTATGAAGACGCATTTTTCCGACTAGGGTTCGAGCTTTTCAGGTTGAAGTTTCTTGACATAAGCATCGCATCCCCAAACTTTTAGAAACGACAGCTTAGGTTTCTTCCCAAACCATAATTCATACGGTGTCGTCTCAACGGATTTAGACGGTGCCCTATTTAAAGTGAATGTAGCTGTCTCTAGAGCGTATCCCCAAAATGATAGCGGTAAATCAGTAAGAGACATCATAGACCGCACCATATCCAATAGAGTGCGATTACGACGTTCGGACACACCGTTTCGCTGAGGTGTTCCAGGCGGCGTGAGTTGTGAAACGATTCCACATTTCCTTAAGTGTGTGCCAAATTCGTGACTTAAATATTCTCCTCCACGATCTGATCGTAGGCACTTTATCTTTCGGTCACGTTGATTCTCCACCTCATTCTGAAATTCCTTGAACTTTTCAAAGGTCTCAGACTTG
>NW_021315756.1:0-1466 GCF_002162155.2 Triticum dicoccoides | reverse complement strand
AACCATCAACAATTGATGCTCCTTCTTGATTTCTACTTTCGCGGTGTCAAACATCGCGAATACCTCAAGGATCATCATATCTATCCCTGATATGTTATAGTTCATCACGAAGCTCTAACAGCTTGGTGGCAATGACTTTGGAGAACCATCACTGTCTTATCTGGAAGATCAACTCCCACTCGATTCAAATGATTGTTGTACTCAGACAATCTGAGCACAAGCTCAACAATTGAGCTTTTCTCCTTAGTTTGCAGGTTAAGAAAGTCATCGGAGGTCTTATACCTCTTGACATGGGCACGAGCCTGAAATCCCAATTTCAGCCCTCAAAACATCTCATATGTTTCGCGATGTTTCAAAAACGTCTTTGGTGCCTCAACTCTAAACCGTTTAACTGAACTATCACGTAGTTATCAAAACGTGTATGTCAGATGTTCGCAACAACCACAGGCAACGTTCGAGGTTCAGCACACTGAGCGGTGCATTAAGGACATAAGCCTTCTATGAAGCAATGAGGACAATCCTCAGTTTACGGACCTAGTCCGCATAATTGCTACTATCAACTTTCAACTAATTTTTCTCTAGGAACATATCTAAACAGTAGAACTATAGCGTGAGCTACGACATAATTTGCAAAAACCTTTTGACTAGGTTTAGGATAATTAAGTTCATCTTATGAACTCCCACTCAGATAGACATCCCTCTAGTCATCTAAGTGATTACATGATCCGAGTCAAACTAGGCCGTGTCCGATCATCACGTGAGACGGACTAGTCATCATCGGTGAACATCTTCATGTTGATCGTATCTTCTATACGACTCATGCTCGACCTTTCGGTCTCCGTGTTCCGAGGCCATGTCTGTACATGCTAGGCTCGTCAAGTTAACCCTAAGTGTTTCGCGTGTGTTCCGAGGCCATGTCTGTACATGCTAGGCTCGTCAACACCCGTTGTATTTGAACGTCTGAATAAAACACCCGATCATCACGTGATGTTTTGAAACAACGAACTGTCGCAACGGTGCACAGTTAGGGGAGAACACTTCTTGAAATTGTTGTAAGGGATCATCTTATTTACTACCGTCGTTCTAAGCAAATAAGATGTATAAACATGATAAACATCACATGCAATCAAATAGTGACATGATATGGCCATCATCACTTTGCTCCTTTTGATCTCCATCTTCGGGGCTCCATGATCATCATCGTCACCGGCATGACACCATGATCTCCATCATCATGATCTCCATCATCGTGTCTTCATGAAGTTGCCTCGCCAACTATTACTTCTACTACTATGGCTAACGGTTAGCAATAAAGTAAAGTAATTACATGACGTTTAAGTTGACACGCAGGTCACAAATAAATAAAGACAACTCCTATGGCTCCTGCCGGTTGTCATACTCATCGACATGCAAGTCGTGATTCCTATTACAAGAACATGATCAATCTCATACATCACATATATCAT
>NW_021315755.1:0-2230 GCF_002162155.2 Triticum dicoccoides | reverse complement strand
TTTTTTGTTTTCTTCCTCTTTGTTCGCTTTGTTTTGTTGGGTATTTCTAGTTGTTGCGCTTCCCCAACATCTTTTGCAGGCAAGAATAGGTACTTCTTAGCGTTGCTAATGGCAACCCGACGTCGAGTCTCTACATCAACCAGCAACAAAGGCATCGGGGGCAACCCCAAACACCTATGGACGTTGATGATATCCCGACATCAACCTGCTATGGCGATGGCATCCCGGCAACCAATCGTCTGCACCAACATGAATAATGGGCGTAGCAAGGAAGCGCCTAAGTTCATAAGGGTGGTGCCGATGTCACTCCGGTACCCCCTCTCCAACAACAATGAAGCATGGTGGCAATATCGTCCCCTCGATCTTCCGTAAGGCTGATGGCGTCCCGGCATACCACCTGGTGATACACCATTCATGGTGAAACGGAGTTGTCCATGGTCTACCGACGCCTCACCTACATCGTTATATGAAGATCACGGGAGCAGTGCAATGCGCCAGTGCGGCCAGCATGAATCTGTGAAACCCTCCGATCTAGTCGGCTAGCACCGCAACAGTTAGGCGGTCGCGACGAGTTCGGTAAACGCTATTTCGTTTTCAGGAAGGCATGTCGTTTGGCCACAAAATGAAGACGAAGTAGGGCTGTCTCGTTGGCTGGCATCGTCCGTTGGACGGTCGCAACGAGCTCCCTAAAACACATGCAGAAGAACATACCTGCAACCACGTGGCTACATGGAGATCAAACAATCGTTTCTGGAGATGGTGTACACGGCGTCCACAACATGCTGTTCACACAACGAGAAGTCTCCCACCTCGGCGGTGACGGTGTGCTGCGATGGCGTGAAGCCCACGAGTCTACCGTCATTAACACGGCAACGGTGGAGCTGGCCGCTTGAAGCCTCGATCGGTGCCAACACAGTTGAGCTATCCCAGTGTACGGAGTAGCGGGACGCGTGGCCGGCGCTCGTTGCTGGGGGCAGAAACAATCTCGGTCTAGAATCTGCACCAAGAGAATGAGTGGATTGCTGAAGTCTCAAAAATCCACGAATATGGATGCATGGCCATGCACACTTCATCTAACACTTCATACATCCATCAGTGAGTTGCTTTGTTTGTCTTTTGCAGGTGCAACCCAACGGATCAGGCTGCACGCGTATGGTGCGCCAAAAAAAAAAAAAAATTTATCACCAAATTAAGTCCGACCTGCTTCGCGCTCGAACTTTTTTGGTGAGGGGGCATTTGTTTGACGTGTTTTTGCACTTCCTGCTTTCAGAAAATCTAAGTTTAATTTTAGTTTCTTTTTCAGTGCAAGTTATACACATCTATGATCGGGTGTACATGCACATACATATACGCAATAGGCAATCCTCGATTCGGCTGTACGTGCATGCATGCACTTTGAGTTTTGCTCACATTACTAACTAATGTATACTTGCACTAGATACTCGGAGGTATAGTCTTACATACATGCAGGCTTACACTTTGGAAGGCCAAATCCACATCTATACCATGCACGCGTGAGATAACTTATAGATATATACGTAACTCTCTTTGAGTACCCGTATACCGGCACCCTGGCCGACGGATATTTATACATCTCCGAATACCCGCATATTTACACAACCAAAAAAAGGAAAAGGGTAAGCAATACACTGGAGAAGATATTTGGTATGTATGTATGTGGGGTTTTGTTTTTGCAGAAGTATGCGCCAAGAAAAATAATGAAGGGATAAGCAGCGAAGGTAGATGGATTAGTTGCAGTCCATATCCCGTCCAAGAAAATCGGCAACAGCCGAACGGCCGTGGCCTTGCTGCGCGTCGCCATCCATCCAGCCACCCTGCTTCCTATATATACAGATACAAAGCACGACCGGCAAAAAAGGCACGGGGGGCGACGCACGAGGAGACGGAGGCACGGCCGGAGAGGCAACTCACGCACGCACACATCCATCGCATAACACCTCCAGCACCCATCCATCCACCACGCAGCACTCCATTCATTCATCACGCAAGTCTGCAGAGGAACTCCCTCACGCATCGGCTCGCATCTACCCGGCAGGAGGAAAGACGCAGGCACCCGAGCCGGCGTACAAGGAGCTCGGCGGCTGCGACATGGACGCGAAGCTCACCTTCCCCGAAAGTAAAACTTTGATCTAACCCATCCCTTTCCTTGTTCCTTCTTTGCATATAGCATGCACACACACAGGTCGGGAGCGTTGCCGAAAGCAATGTT
>NW_021315754.1:0-922 GCF_002162155.2 Triticum dicoccoides | reverse complement strand
CGCGTCATCATAGACGGAGGGAGCTGCAACAACTTGGCTAGCATGGAGATGGTGGAGAAGCTTTCTCTCACGACAAGACCACATCCACATCCTTACTACATCCAATGGTTCAACAACAGCGGCAAGGTTAAGGTAACACGTACTGTTCGTGTGCATTTTAGTATCTCTACATATGCTGATTATGTTGATTGTGATGTGGTACCTATGCAAGCATGTTCCTTATTACTTGGTAGACCATGGCAATTTGATAAAAATTCTGTACACCATGGTAGAAACAATCACTATACTCTTGTTCATAAGGATAAAAATATTACTTTGCTTCCTATGACTCCTGATTCCATTTTGAAAGATGATATTAATAGAGCTAATAAAGCAAAACAGGAGACGAATAAGAGTGAAAATCAGATTGTGGCAAAAGAATTTGAGCAACAAATGGAGCCTAATAATAAACCATCTAGTGTTGTTTCTGAAATTAAATTGAAAAGTGCATGTTTATTTGCCACCAAATCTGATATTGATGAGCTAGATTTCAGCAAATCTGTTTGCTATGCTTTTGTGTGCAAAGAGGCATTATTTTCATTCGAGGACATGCCTTCCTCTTTGCCTCCTGCTGTCACTAACATTTTGCAGGAGTTCGCTGACGTCTTTCCACAAGACGTGCCACCGGGATTACCGCCTATTCGAGGGATTGAGCATCAGATTGACTTAATTCCCGGTGCTTCACTGCCAAACCGTGCACCATACCGTACCAATCCAGAGGAGACGAAGGAGATTATGCGTCAAGTACAAGAGCTTCTCGACAAAGGTTATATACGCGAATCCCTTAGTCCTTGTGCTGTTCCTATTATTCTAGTGCCGAAAAAGGATGGTACATCACGTATGTGTGTTGATTGTAGAGGCATTAATAATATTACTATTCGTT
>NW_021315753.1:0-1788 GCF_002162155.2 Triticum dicoccoides | reverse complement strand
TGGGATGTAAGTGGGTGTTCAAAAAGAAGCTTAGGCCCGATGGTACGATTGAAAAGTACAAGGCTAGGCTTGTGGCCAAGGGCTATGACCAGCAAGAAGAGGAAGATTTCTTTGATACTTATTCACCTGTGGCTAGACTGACCACCATTCGAGTATTACTCTCGTTGGCGGCCTCACATGGTCTTCTCGTCCATCAGATGGATGTTAAGACGACTTTTCTAAATGGAGAGCTAAAGGAGGAAATCTACATGCAACAGCCTGATGGCTTTGTGATAGATGGTCAGGAAAGAAAGGTGTGTAGGTTGATAAAATCTTTATATGGCCTGAAACAAGCACCTAAGCAATGGCATGATAAGTTTAATACAACTCTGACATCTGTTGGTTTCGTTGTTAATGAGGCTGACAAATGTGTATACTATCGCCATGGTGGGGGCGAAGGAGTTATACTGTGCTTGTATGTTGATGACATACTGATATTCGGAACAAACCACAAAGTCATTGAGGAGGTCAGATCGTTTCTATCTCAGAACTTTGAGATGAAAGACCTTGGTGTGGCTGATGTTATCTTGAACATCAAGCTACTGAGAGATAATGAGGGTGGGATCACACTTCTGCAATCCCATTACGTTGAGAAGGTGTTGAGTCGTTTTGGATATTCGGACTGCACACCATCTCAAACACCATATGATCCTAGCGTATTGATTCGAAAGTCCAAAGGCATGGCTAAAGATCAATTGAGATACTCTCAAATCATTGGTTCACTGATGTACCTAGCGAGTGCAACGAGGCCTGACATCGCGTTTGCTGTGAGCAAACTAAGCCGGTTTGTTTCCAAACCGGGTGATGTACATTGGCATGCTGTTGAGAGAGTTATGCGCTATCTGAAAGGTACTATGAACTATGGACTTCACTATACCGGATACCCGTCGGTACTTGAAGGGTATAGTGATGCGAATTGGATCTCTGATGCTGATGAGATGAAGGCCACAACTGGGTATATGTTTACTCTTGGAGGTGGCGCTGTTTCCTGGAAGTCTTGCAAGCAAACGATCTTAACGAGATCGACAATGGAAGCAGAATTAACGGCATTAGACACATCTGGTGTTGAAGCGAGATGGCTTCCAGATCTTTTGATGGACTTGCCATTGGTTGATAAACCGGTTCCGGCTATCCTTATGAACTGTGACAATCAGACTGTCATCACCAAGGTGAAGAGTTCAAAGGACAACATGAATTCCACCAAACACATAAGAATGAGATTAAAAGCTGTCAGAAAATTAAGAAACTCCGGAGTGATAGCGTTGGACTATGTCCATACGGCTAAGAATCTGGCAGATCCCTTTACAAAGGGCTATCACGTGTTGTGATAGATAATGCATCGAGGGAGATGGGTATGAGACCCACATGAGTTGCCATGGTGGTAACCCAACCTATATGATCGGAGATCCCGTGAACTAGGACCTGGGAAAACAAGCCAGTGGTGAACTGAGGAGAGTAACTATACTAACCCACTCCGTTGGAGATGCAATACTCTCGATACTGTATGGTAGGATGACTACGGTCTCAATGTGTTCCAAAGCTTATAAAAGCAAGATGCTATCCTACAGAGCGATCTTTGGAGGAACACACCTATATGAGCCCGACTGCTGGTCACAGTCTATGAGATTGGGGTGATCTCTAGTAAGCTCATGAATAGGCCAGGAGTGTGACTTATATGCTCCACCCGAGGGGTCAGCCTTCGGCAGCCTAGTACTAGTAAGACATGTAGTGAAACTTCTTTACGCCAAA
>NW_021315752.1:0-1035 GCF_002162155.2 Triticum dicoccoides | reverse complement strand
CAAAGATCAATATGTGCATGATGCTGATTTTAAAGATGTAATGCAGAATTGTAAAGAAGGAAGAATGTGGAACAAGTTTGTCGTTAACGATGGATTTGTGTTTCGTGCTAACAAGCTATGCATTCCAGCTAGCTCCGTTCGTCTTTTGTTGTTGCAGGAGGCGCATGGAGGAGGATTAATGGGACACTTTGGCGTGAAGAAGACGGAGGACGTACTTGCTACACATTTCTTTTGGCCAAAGATGAGACGGGATGTTGAGCGTTTTATTGCTCGATGCACTACATGTCAAAAAGCTAAGTCACGACTCAATCCTCATGGTTTATATATGCCTTTGCCTGTACCTAGTGTTCTTTGGGAGGATATATCTATGGACTTTGTTTTAGGTTTACCTCGAACAAAGAAGGGGAGGGATAGCATATTTGTTGTCGTGGATAGATTCTCTAAAATGGCACACTTTATACCATGTCATAAAAGCGATGATGCTGTTAATGTTGCTGATTTGTTCTTTCGTGAAATTATTCGCTTGCATGGTGTGCCAAATACTATTGTTTCAGATCATGATACTAAATTTCTTAGCCACTTTTGGAGATGTTTATGGGCTAAGTTGGGGACTAAACTGCTTTTTAGTACTACTTGTCACCCCCAAACTGATGGACAAACTGAAGTAGTCAATAGAACGTTGTCTACTATGCTTAGGGCTGTCTTGAAGAATAATAAGAAAATGTGGGAGGAATGCTTGCCTCATATTGAATTTGCTTATAATCGTTCATTGCATTCTACTACTAAGATGTGCCCTTTTGAAGTTGTGTATGGTTTCCTACCTCGTGCACCTATTGATTTGTTGCCTCTTCCATCTTCGGAGAAGGTTAATTTTGATGCTAAACAACGTGCTGAATTGATTTTAAAAATGCATGAGTTAACTAAGGAAAACATTGAGCGTATGAATGCTAAATATAAACTTGCTGGAGATAAGGGTAGAAAACATGTTGTGTTTGCACCTAGAGATCTTGTTTGGTTACATTTGCGTAAGGATAG
>NW_021315751.1:20587-21400 GCF_002162155.2 Triticum dicoccoides | reverse complement strand
AAAGAAGAAAGGACAAAAATATTTTTTTAAATACCAAAATTTTCAAAAAATAATGAATTGCCGGCTTTGTTGTTACTCTTTTAGAAAAAAGAAATTGAAATAAAACTTCATAAAATTTATAATAATGTTCTTTTGTAAGTAGTGAAATTGGCATTACCCTTTGAAAGAAAGAAAATAAAATAAAAACTAAAAAAATCAACATGATGAGGTTTTCCAAGAAAGAAAAAGAGATTAAAAATAAAAGAAACAACGAAAATATTTGCACATAACAGTCACAAAAAATGTGCTTTTCTATAATATGCAAGTACAAACATATAGTAGTGATTTTTTTACAAAAACAATTCATAAGACGGAATGAACAACTCACGTTGCTTTTACCCTTGAAGAAGAAAGGAAACAAAATAATTATTAAAAATTCAAATAAGGAACAATTAATTAGTACCAATAGTATCACCTTTTAAAGAAGAAAGACAAAGAAACAAGTTTAAAAACTTGCACACAACTTCGCTCTATAATTGCACCTTTTTGTAGTATGCAAACAATAGCATATAATAGCATACTTTTTGCACATATTGTATAGTATTTGTGTGTATACATTTACACTCACTCAGCAACCAAAACATACCCACAAAAGAAAAACTAAAACCAACTAAAAAGAATAACAAAACAAAAGCAAAAAACAGATAAAAACAAAAGAAAACAAAAGGTGGGAGACGGGGTTGGATCACATAGTTAATGGGCTTCGGCCTCGTAGGAAATCGACTGACCTAAATATAGTGTCAGTCAAAAAAAAGCCTGCGACAACTCTAGTTG
>NW_021315751.1:0-20431 GCF_002162155.2 Triticum dicoccoides | reverse complement strand
TTGTGAGGGCCTGCCTATATGTGTATATATATGTCATTATAAATATTCGTATTGCTTTCTATAAATTTGGTCAAACTTTATATAATTTGAATTAGGACAAAGCTGCGCCATCCGTTCCACAATGCAGTGCGTATTAGGTTTTTTAAAATTCAAACATATTTCATATAACCTTGTTTTATAAGAGGATTATTTAATGGTCAGTTAGCACAATCGTTCCTAGTGATAACACTAGCCATGCCCATGCCGCGCCTATTGATACATTATATATGTGAGAAATTGTGTATGCAATGTTGTTAAACCTTATCTGATTAAGTATTCACTTGTTGTTTGTTCACTTTATGTTGTGTTGTATATATGTATAAACATCATATTGTGTGCATTCTGAAATCTTTCATAAAGATACACACATTATTTAGACACTACATAGAAGTTCTGTATGTGATGATAGAAAGGGCCTTGAGTTGATTATTTGGCTAATTGGTTGGTTGTTACGTTAGTTTGAGGTTTTTAATTTTAGTTGTTGTGTTTTTCAAGAGTTGTTCAGGTTCATGTAAGTTTAATTGTATTTTTTTGTCACGAAATGTTTGGTTTTTCATCTTCATATCTGGTTTCATGTGCTTGGTTTGAACTCTTGTTTTGTTTAATTTTATTTGGTTTGTTTCTTCCGTTTTTGTGATTTCATGTGAGATAGATGAGGTATGTCTTCGTAATGAAGATACAATCAGTTATGCATCAATCATGGCATATCTTGTAGGCCCCTCAATCACTGGCTAATTAGTCCTAAAGTACACAGCAAGAACTACCACTTCTCCATCCAAAATGGAGAGTAGCATTCTCTTTGTTCTCCAACGAAAGCACATCATGAACTCTTTTCTTCTTCCACTGCTTTTGGAAAGCATAAAAGATGCATACCTTAATTTGAGAGCCAAGAAGTGCATGTCGAATCAATTTTAGGGGAATAGTATATAAATATATGAATATAGACCCTATTTGAAATCTTCTCCCAAAGCACATATTAAACTGATCCCGACATGCCAATCTTCATTGAATTTGTATCATTGAATAGGGACCCTATTCTATTAAAACTAGTGAGTCAGAATAAAGTACTGAAGTAGTTCTGGTCATTAAATCTTGCAAGGCAAAACCAAAAGAAACTTTAGACTACATATTCTGATGGCAAATTGTGCTTGAACCGAGTTTCCATATGTATACATTAGGAAAAATTCCGAAAAAAAGATATACACCATTAGTGAAAACAAATAGTAAGAAAATAGAAGTGATGAACCATGTATTTTGTGAAATAAGTATGTATGGCTTCAAACTAATCATACTATCGCAAGTTGCCTGCTTCAGGCACCCGGATGTACTACTCCCTCCGTTCCGAATTACTTGTCGCAGATATGGATGTATCTAGATGTATTCTAGTTCTAGATACATCCATTTCTGCGACGAGTAATTTAAAACGGAGGGAGTACCATACAACGCTCTTCCAAGTCAGAAATCACCGGCGAAAAGTGTTCCTATTAAGATCAATAAGCATGTTCAAATGCCCTACTATTCCTACATGCATGCACGATGCTTGATCGATCAAATGAGAAAACATATGCATGTACACCGACTAATACCGACCTTCTTCCAATTACACACATTATAAATGGACGTACTTCCCCTAAAAAAAAATAAAAAAAAAATGGACGTACCGGTTCAACTGGACAAACAAATGGGTCGATCAAAACATAGTACCTGCTAGCTATCTCAACACATATGACAATTCAAATTACTAAAATTTCACCGTCACAAATAGCTAGGGAGCTAATTAAGTATGGAGAACAAATGAAGCGTAACTGTTAAAACTAATTAACCCCAGCGGTTAGTTAGGGGAATCCCCGCATTCCCGCACCATGCGTGCGGTTGCCACTTTGGCAACTGCCCAACGGTTGCTCGTCTCCTCCCGATCGACGCCTTTTGCAACAGACGCTTCTCTTAGATGCATCCTTCCCGATTGTATATATACTTGAACATGATCAATAAAGATGACACTTGAATCATTTTGCTTTGTCTCCCATTCTACTCTAAACACGTTATCAGCACGCTCGTAACCGAGAGCACCAGGCCTTAAAACTTGCCGCACAGCCGCACCTCGCGCCCTCGTCGCCGGCCGTGGCCACGTTCGTCCGCGCCGTGGCCGTTCCTGGCCGCGTCAACGCCGCTCCCCGGCCTCCGCGTGCCGCCCGCGCCAGGCCGTGGCCGGCTTCGCCCGGCCACGCCGCGCCTTGCGCCATCGCCGTCTGACCGCGTCGGCCGCGGTCACGCGCCCGTCCGCACCGCCGAACTTGCGCCTTCCGCGCCGCGCCCCAGACCACGGCCTCCGCGCTGCGAAGCGCCCCCGCGCCCGGCCGCCCGGCTGCGCGCCCTCCTGCCCATGGCCGCTGCCCGGCCGCGCCGCGCTCCCGCGCTCAACCGCGGCCTCCTGGCTTCGTGCCCGTGGCGTTCGCAGAACACGCCGACGCCAACGCAGGCTGGAGCAGGCTCGCGGAGAGGCTTTACGGCCGCACCATGGCCGCCATCGACCGCTGCGCCGGGACTTGAGCACCGTCCAGCCGGACGACGTCGTCATAATCGACGACGATGACGAAACCGCGGCGCTGCCGTCTCCAACCCCTGCGGTTGTTGAAGCTGAAGCCAGCGATGTGGTTGTCGACGCGGACACTGCCGGCCGTCCCTGACGCCCGCCACTTCTCCGCCTGCGCCACGCTCCGGCGCCCGCCGTCGTCTTATCGGCCTTCTCCTAACGACCTCGCCGTCGAGCAGCCGCTCCGGCGCACTGGTACATGGAGCCCCTAGAGCGAGAGGATTTCTATGGTAGTCTCCGTGAGTGAGGGATCCAGCACTGGAGATTTCATCTCTAGCGGGGACTTGTTTCCTTATCTCTTCGGTTGGCCAGACCGTGTGCTGCCACACATGCCTTCACGTGGCATACGCGCATGTGGCTGGTAATTAAGCCATGGCCCACGAGCGGCTAAAACATGCCGTCTAGCACATTTCAGCTTTTAGTTTATTTGTGCTTTAACAGTATTTTTAAGCGATGGTTAGTTCCCGCTTTAAACTGTTAAAATCAGTACATCTAATACTGTCTTCTGTTGAATATCAATGTATTCCAGATCCTAAATTGATATTATATATCTTCAAGTTTAACACGTGTCGAGATTAATTACATCTATTTGCAATTGAGATTTTTAATCTCTTGCATACATAAATTCAGTACTTCTACAGTACTGTTTCTCCGTTGAGTACAATATATTTTGAAATATTTCTATGATGTTTCTATCTCTATGTTAAACACATGTCGAGATTAATACATCTATTTGCAATTGAGATTTTTATTTCTTGCAAATACAGATGCAAAATTCTTAGTGATTTCCTCAAATTGATGTATTGAGATCACAAGGTAGTGTGTAGATCTACTGCTTTGCAGATTATCACCACTACAGTTAAAACCTACATTTTGTCATTTTGACATTATGATTGCTTGACAAAGTGCTCTCCCACATAGTTTACTATGTCGTGACATAAGGCATTAGGAGTGAGTATCTGCTGATTTCATCAGATTATACTCCATAGTGCTGCGAGATCTACTCCATTTTGGAGATTATCTTCAAGATGTCATACTTAGCAATTTGAGATTCACACTAATGGTTTCAAGCTAAGTTCTTGAAATATCCATTAATTTTGTAAAATTCATTACAACACTAACCATGATGGTCTTTAATTTACTACTCGTAAATTAATTATCTCTGGTTTGCCCCTATAAGTAATTGATGGCTAAGTAATTTGAGCCGCTTGTCCTTAACGGCCACAACTTACTTAAGCGGGTCATGGACATCAAGATCAGTCTTGCCTCCCATGGGATAGCGCGTGTAATCCAAGCCACACCACCGGGACGCAAAGAACCTCAAAGGTAAAGGTTTGAAACTCACTTCAAACCTTAAACCTGACAACATCATGGAAGTCAGTTGTTTGCATAATGTTCTTCTAGAACCGAGCAATGAAATGACTACTCTGCTGTCACGGGACCCTATGGGCACAGAGAACATGAAGGTTGAATATGCATCAATGACATGTTTGGAGACTACATTTAGGCCCTCAATCTCCTTAGTGATCAATTTATTTATGTCCATTTCTGATGTTCTAATATGAATATTATTATTGTTGTGATCATATATTGTATATCACAATATATTGTATCAGCACTTTGATACAAATACATTTGTATGTATTATATATATTTGACAGTGATTTTCTTGAAAATCTTCATGTCTATATATAGATTTTTACGGGGGTCAGTCTGATGAAAGATGACTTGTGCCTTGTGGACATATGCACCATGAACTTTATACTCAGAGAAGTAAATGTTTCCACTCTCGTTGAGAGAAAGGACATATTCTAAAATCGCTAGACGCGATGAGGTATTTTTTGGCCCAACTCGAGTCATATTTACTATTCTTGTGGGTACTCGAGTAACGTCAGGATGCTTTATTGCTTCCCGATTTAACTCGTACGCTACTAAACTATAGAGGTATCAGTCAAAATAGTTTCCATAGCGAAACTTATGATGACAACAAAGAGGACTAACTTCTCTTTAACATATGCAACGGATATGGCAAGCACATTCTCTGTGTATCATCTGGATTGTACTACACATACGACACAACCCGTAGCACATGTTGTGTACGAGATAGTTTTTTAGAGTGTCTTGTAAATGACAAACTTGGCATGCTCGCCTTGGTCATCGAGACATTGGGTTGAAACCGAAACTATCAGCAATTCTAATAGTTTATGATTATTATGATGCTAAATTCTAATAATATTTGGATTTTATGTGCACTATAAGTGACAGAGGAAAGCTAATTTTCAGGCTCGCACACCTTAAAGTCTACCCTGAACCACTCAGACTCCTTGAATACATCAAGTTGAGGTAAGTGGCTCTTCTCATCCATTGACTAGACTATTCAGGTAATCCATGGTTCTAAAAGACATATCTACATAATGATCTTAAGTGTGTGTTTTATTCACACGAAACCGTTGGCTCATTATCCTGACATCGATTTCAAGCAAATCGAATGGATAACCTTGCAGAATTCTCCTTGAGTGCCTTCTCTATGGCCTTGGATTGAAGTTTAGCAATTTGTGCTAATGTCTAGACTAAAAATGGTTTGGTAGAATCCTAAGCTCATTGCATTATCTTTACTTTGGAATTGCAACTTACCAACTTTACGTTGGAGTCATGCAGTTTTACACGCTCATGATAGAACTGCATAATATTATTCCCCTCTATCTTTGATGCGTGGAAATCTACCAAGTATTTTCCATCTGCGGTAATTTGGTTGCATACCGATATCACCAACCGGCATACATCATTAGCCCCTCAACATATAGTTGGGATCTATGTGAGGAATAACTGTATTTCCGTCAATACCTCAAGCCCCTCGCATGGGGAGTTATTCAAAGCCAGTATGCTAATTCAATGAGGAACATTTCCAGGCATTAGGGGGAGATTTCAAGTACCATAAAGAATGCCAGAAAATTAGTGGAATATTCAACACATTTCTGCCTCAAATCCACGTACTCAAAGATCTGAATCATGCGTTCAAAAGATTTGCAACACATTGCAAATAACCTGCCAGATTCATTTACTGACTATAAAGGTGTCACACAATCCTACAATCTTGTAAAAGTACGCCTGAGAGAGTGGAGGTACCAGCAAAATCCACTCCACTCCCCGTTCAAAGCAACAGGGGGAGATATATGGCAGAAATATATCAGGATTCAGCTTCTCGCAAGCAAGGATATCAAGGCATGTGAATTAGTGAATGCAAGTCAACTTCACGTTGAGAGACACCTAATGGGTAGTATACACCCAATGGACGGAAAACCTCCACCAACCCAGGTCATAGTGCACACAATGACCGGGACATCGGAATACTCGACTCAATCGCATTGGGAAATCGTGAGCAGTCACCATGGGTAACGATATTTCCCTCAACTATATATTGATATATAGATTCTGGAGAATCATATAATCGGAAGTCTACAAATTGTCGACATACATTTCTCAACTAGATTCCAAAAACCTTTCAAATGATTCAGATCCAAAGACCATGGTCATGGCAAAGTGTGGAGAACACTCGGACTGAGCTCAAGCAAAGGGTATAATCTAGGTAGAAATAATCTTGCTCAATAATGGGAAGGTATTCATAAGCAATACCTACACCAGTTTTCTTCTGGAAACAGAATTGAGAACAACGAGGTGGTGAAAACAAAGAGCAAGTATTGTAGCATAAGGGTTCACGCAGATACCCAACTATTCTCCAGAGGTGGAATCTCTTTCTGATAACTTATATCATTGGCAGTAAAAAATCATCTATCTTTGCAGTTGATAGATGTAGTGATTGCATATCCATGTGCATCACTAGATTCAGACATATATGATTGATTCCCGATGGAATCTCAATTCTAAATCGAAATACAAAATGCAACATACATTGTGTAAAATCAGTAAGTCACCATACGACTTATCGTTGTCGGTACATTTGGTACAACCGACTTAGTGAGTTCCTTTCCACAAGGATTACTCCTACGATGATGATTATCCATGTTTGTGTGTCTGCAATGACGACACATGTAATCATCTAAATGACGGAGTTTAAAATGAAGGATCTGGGTAAACCAAAACACTGCTCGTTACTACAACTTGAGCACCTTCATTCATACATTATGGTACACCATGTTGTCTATATCCAAAACATATTGGAGAAACTCATTATGGACAAATCTTATCCATCCATAACTCTCATGGTAGTTCATTCTCTAGATGTAGAGAACAATCTATTTAGACCAAGAGATGATGGAAATGAGATATTGGGACTCAATGTTCCATAATGCCATTGGATCCACCAAACACAATTGGTTGGTACTCAAGAATATCTTTCGATATCTCCAAGGCATCAAGCATCTTGTCCTGGTTTTCAGTTTCACAGGAATGTGAACTCCGATATCATTGGATACATCGATCAGATCCCACTATGTTGGATCGTAGACAAGCTTAGTGTTCCTATTAGGTGTGTTAGCCCTCTCATGGAGAGTCTTCGAAACAGACCTCATGGCTACATCCATCAACCATTATCTTAACGATAATGTTTCTTGTGTTGTCCGGATGCAAACAGGTTACTAATAAGCAATATATTTATATTGCATATCTTGCAAGTCAAATCATGCAACTGATTTGTACACCAAGTCTCTACCAACTTTTACATTCCAGAAATATGTTCATGGAATTGGTATCTGACGGCTTTGGAATTTGCAAGAATCAGGGGGAGTATCTTCCTGAATTGTTCCTGTTCAAAGCATCATATTATACTCTTTTTCCCTTCATGAGTTTACTTTACAAGTTCTCATAAAGGTTTTTAATGAGGTAATATCAACATGAGATCATATGTCATACTTTCTGTTTTCCCCCACCGGGGTTTTTAGGAAAGTATAAACGACATATTTATTGTCCTCTTGATTCTATGAGTTTTCTCGTATTGAGTTGAAAGAGACAATAACCGTTATATGTTGCATAGTTTTTTCCTTATTTTTCCCACTGGGTTTGAAGGAGTTTTGGCAACATATCAAATACTATACTCCTCACATTTTTCCCACAGGGTTTTTTGAGGAGACTTAATCAAGATGATGATCAAACACACGGTTAAGTGGTGATTAGGGGGAGTGTTAAAACTAATTAACCCCAGCAGTTAGTTAGGGGAATCCCCGCATTCCCGCACCATGCGTGCGGTTGCCACTTTGGCAACTGCCCAACGGTTGCTCGTCTCCTCCCGATCGACGCCTTTTGCAACAGACGCTTCTCTTGGATGCATCCTTCCCGATTGTATATATACTTGAACATGATCAATAAAGATGACACTTGAATCATTTTGCTTTGTCTCTCGTTCTACTCTAAACAGTAACAATGGCATCTGCGCCCGCGTCCACGTAATTTACCATCAACAGTGCCGCTGTACAGATGGACAACAATTGCTGCGTGTTCCCTCCGCTAGCGCTAACTGAAAATAGTCATGTACTCCCTCCGTCTCAAAATTCTTGTCTTAAATTTGTTTAAATACGGATGTATCTAACACTAAATTCTTGTCTTAAATTTAGATACATACGGATGTATCTAGTTACATTTTAGTGTTAGATACATCCGTATTTAGACAAATTTAAGAAAAAAAATTTGGGACGGAGGGAGTACTCCGGTATAGTCCATAAGGAAAAGGTAGGTAAAAAGCATATTATGCCTATTCATGATAGGATGTACTGTAAGTAATAACACTGATCCTTGTCTCTTTCTTTAGCAACATTGAAATCCCGGTGCACCTTTAGGAATTCAGATTTGTGTAACAATCATGCCAGTTATAGGAGATATCCTAACATGGACCATAGAAATAAGTATAGAGTACAAAAGGGAACTGGTAAAAGAAAATTCAGTGTAACACATACTGTTTTTTTTTTCAATTACATACTTCCACCGTTCCAAAATATTTGTCTTTTTAGTGATTTCAAATGGCTGCCACATACGGATGTATATAGACATATTTTAGAGTGTAGATTCACTCATTTTGCTCCGTATGTAGTCACTTGTTAAAATCTCTAGAAAGACAAATATTTAGAAATGGAGGGAGTATTATGTTTTCTCCATCTGACTATTCATACTCAAGTAAGTAGGCCATATATTTCTCATTATACTCCTGCAAATAATGTTTGTACCTGAAAATGAATATAATCAAATTAATCTTTGTACCTGAAAATGAATATAATCGCCAAAATTAATCTTTGTACCTGAAAATGAATATAATTAGTTAATTGCATGTATGAACACAAATTTAAGACTATAACAATACAGAAAGCAGTAAGCAAGCAGCAGCAAATAGAAAGCAAGCTGACGACACACAACAGAATTCACGCATGCACACAGAGGAATGGTTGTGGTTGTGGCTGGCTCCGGCATCCTTCTCGCCCTGCTTGGACCTTGCACGGGCCAGGTAGCGACGCTGGAAACTCGGGATTGGAGCACCATGGCCGCCATGAAAGCGTAGAGGAAAACTCCGGCAGCCGGCAGAGAACGGAAGACGTTGCGTGCATGTGCACAACGGCGACAACCCAAGAGAAGGGAGGCCCGCGGGCGTGACTCACACGAACACGACCACCTCGAGCATAGCAGCAACCACGCCCAGCTGCTGCACGCGTAGCCAGTTCAGGAGGCGGAAGACGCCGGGGCTCCTGCGAACCCAGCAAGACCTCGCCGCCGACAGTGTAAATCGACTCGATGGCAACACCGCGATGGTTGTGGTGGCTGGGGCCTTGGGCGGCGGCGCATGCGAGGTGGGAGTGGTAAGTGCAGGCTACGGCCTCCTACGCCGCACGATAACCTCTCGTCCTTGACAACATGCTCTTGCATCCCTCTTGCTCTCGCCGGCTTCTGCCGGAGCTCCCCTGCACGGTGTTCTACCGGTGTCGCCTCCCCTCCGACAACAGCGGGCGGAAATTAAGAGGAAGAAATAGAGACAGGAACGTGTTTATGGTTGGGCCGGCGGCTGCTCCCGGCGGCGTAGTCGACTAATAGACTGGTCACCAGCGACCGGCATCTGCACCTGGCGACATTGCACCGGCACACCGGTCAGAATAGCTCCTGCCAAAGCGGCACCTCCAACTCCCACACAGCACACACGGCGCAACCCCTCCACATCCGTGCTGCCTCTCGTAGGTGAGCGCACAGTACCCCCGATGCCGCAGGGGCACGAACCAACTCCCCCGGATGGCTTTGCTGTGTGCAGCGGCATGCTGCTCCGTGCTATCTGCCGCTCCTTCGCCATGGTGGGTTCCGCATATGTATAGGCCAATGTATAGGCCAGAAATGACCCACCGGCCGGACAGATCGCATGTTGACCAGAGACCAAATCAGATAGGAAAATACAACACGCACCCATGATTATACCCCACCATATCCCCCACTAAATAAGGTGTCGCCTCCCTATTGGCTGGTTTTTCACTGCGATAAAAAGTCAAAAAAACAAAAAAAAGTAAACCTAGCTAGGTTTAGTATATTTAGAATTCTAAAATATATCAATCTTTTATATATTTTGAGAGGATTTGAAATTCGAATTTCAAAATATAATGAAAATTTGTGAACTATAAAAATTATGGCGCGGTATTATACTTGCTTCATGTCATTTTACATAAGTTGTTTGTATTTTCATTTTATAATACAAACAAGTATTTTTGTATTTTGTATTTTGTGCGGTATCATTTTATAGTTGCTTCGTAACAAACATTTGTCCCGGTTCGTGGCTAGTCCCGGTTCCAGCCACAAACCGGGACAAATGAGTTGCCTATATATACCCCGTCGCCGCAGCAGAGCACTCCACAGTGCTTTGTTTTTTCTGGCCGGCGAAGGGAGGGCATTTGGGTGCTCTAGCTCATCTCCTATGCACACGAGGTGTTCGATGAAATGTCCGAGTCACGCTAGTTAAGCTTTCTCCTCTCGAAGCTCGACCTCCAAGCTCCATTTCCCCCGAGATTTGTCTAGGTTTAGCGGTCCGTCACGTCCCGTCCCCGTCTCACCGTCATCGATCGCCCGCGCCGATCTCGTCGCTTGCACCACCGTGGTGAGCCTCTTATCTTCTTCCGAAAGAAAAAAAATTCTTACTTTAGATAGATACTTGTCTAATTTTCTTACTTTTATTATTGCTTGTTATTATATAGTGCGATGATTTTCGCATCCGCCTCCGCCGGCCCTCGTCCTGGCTATGATTCGGATGTGATATATATTATCTTTTATAACTACTTGGTTCATTTATTGTTTATGACAAATATGCCCATCAAGTTGACATAGATTTTATTTATGTAGGAGGTAGTTGAACCGGAAATTCCAACCGACCCTATTGTCGAGAGGTTAAATTTAGTTGAAAAAGAAAACAATTACTTGAAGGAAAAAATAAAAAAAAAATGAGGAGGAGAAGATGGTATTGGAGTTGCATGTTGCATATGTCGTTGATGATCACACGATCAAGATGGATGCAATGCGGTTGAAGATTAGAAAGATTAGAAAATATGCCATTCATACCGAGGCTTGGTATCATTATGCCGTTGGATCAATTTTTACCTTGGTTGTGATTATGATCGCATTTGTTGTTGCATTGAAAGGTTTTACATAGTTTTAATGTATGGTTTAACTAGATGCTCTTGAGAGCTATATGTTGTTCAATAAGAACTATGTATGTACTTTGTTTTTAATGTGATGATGAACCTTATATTAATTTGGTCATTTATTTATTCATGAGAGCTATATGTACTAAATTGATGATGTGGCTTTGAATGGTGTATTTTGAACACAGAAAAAGTATGGTGTTCAAATAAGTTCAAAAAAATAAAATCTCTTTATAACAGACGAGTTTCCGTATGAAACCCTGATACTTCGAAAAAGATTGTCCGTTTTGTACACGAAGTGCATCCAGTTTTTGCCGTAAGCCTCTCTACTTTCTTGCACATGCTATGTGGGCCTGCTCCTGGACGTAGTCCTCCTTCACCCACTTGAGGGCGGACTCGTCATCGGGGACCGCCATCTCGACATGCTCCAGCTTCACCAGGAGCAGCCCCGGCTCAGGCTTCGGTCGTACCAAGCGGAGGGAGCGCCTCGCCGGTGCTGGACCAGGCGGGGAGGGTCGGGCACCCTGCGAGTGTGGTGCCCAAGCGGCGTCTCCTCCGGCTCGGGCTTGACGGGGTGGAGTCCGACAACGAGGACGACCCCGGCTCCATGTTGGGGATCGTAGCAGAAATTTAAAATTTTCTACGCATCACCAAGATCAATCTATGGAGTAATCTAGCAACGAGGGGAAGGAGAGTGCATCTACGTACCATTGTAGATCGCTAAGCGGAAGCGTTCAAGTGAACGGGGTTGATGGAGTCGTACTCGTCGTGATCCAAATCACCGATGATCCTAGCGCCGAACGGACGGCACCTCCGCGTTCAACACACGTACGGAACGGAGACGTCTCCCACGCCTTGATCCAGCAAGGAGGAGGGAGAGGTTGAGGAAGAAAGTCCAACAGTAGCACGACGGCGTGGTGGTGATGGAGTGGTAGTTCTCCGGCAGGGCTTCGCCAAACTCACGCGGAGGAGGAGAGGTATTGGAGGGGAGGGGCTGCGCCGGGTTCAAGGGTGTGGCCGCCCTCCCACCTCTACACTATTTATAGGTGGGGAGAGAGGGGGCCGGCCCCCCTAGATCCCATCTAGGGTTGGGGGCGGCGGGCAAGGGGGGGAGGAGTGCCTCCCAAGTCAAGTGCAGGCCCTCCCACTTAGGGTTTCCCCTCTCCCATGCGCATGGGCCTTGGGGGGGGCTGGTGCCCTTGGCCCATTAAGGTTAGGGCGCCCCCCTACAGCCCATGCTGCTGTATTTGACGTGGTGAAACATTTTCCGGACCTCCGAACCCCTCCGGAATCCTCCGGAACCTTCCGGAAGCTTCCCGGTATAATACCGGAAAAAACTGAACTTTTCCCGGAACCCGAACAACAACTTTCCATATATAAATTTTTACCTCCGGACCATTCCGGAACTCCTCGTGACGTCCGGGATCTCATCCGGGACTCCGAACAACATTCAGTAATCACACACAAGTCTTCCTTACAACCCTAGCGTCATCGAACCTTAAGTGTGTATACCCTACGGGTTCGGGAACCATGCAGACATGACCAAGACAACTCTCCGGCCAATAACCAACAGCGGGATCTGGATACCCATGTTGGCTCCCACATGTTCCACGATGATCTCATCGGATGAACCACGATGTCGAGGATTCAATCAATCCCGTATTCAATTCCCTTTGTCCAGCGGTATTGTACTTGCCTGAGATTCGATCGTCGGTATCCGATACCTTGTTCAATCTCGTTACCGGCAAGTCTCTTTACTCGTTCCGTAACACATCATCCCGTGATCAACTCCTTGGTCACATTCTGCACATTATGATGATGTCCTACCGAGTGGGCCCAGAGATACCTCTCCGTTACACGGAGTGACAAATCCCAGAGTACATATCTACCATATGCGGAACCCACCATGGCGAAGGAGCGGCAGATAGCACGGAGCAGCATGCCGCTGCACACAGCAAAGCCATCCGGGGGAGTTGGTTCGTGCCCCTGTGGCATCGGGGGTACTGTGCGCTCACCTACGAGAGGCAGCACGGATGTGGAGGGGTTGCGCCGTGTGTGCTGTGTGGGAGTTGGAGGTGCCGCTTTGGCAGGAGCTATTCTGACCGGTGTGCCGGTGCAATGTCGCCAGGTGCAGATGCCGGTCGCTGGTGACCAGTCTATTAGTCGACTACGCCGCCGGGAGCAGCCGCCGGCCCAACCATAAACACGTTCCTGTCTCTATTTCTTCCTCTTAATTTCCGCCCGCTGTTGTCGGAGGGGAGGCGACACCGGTAGAACACCGTGCAGGGGAGCTCCGGCAGAAGCCGGCGAGAGCAGGAGGGATGCAAGAGCATGTTGTCAAGGACGAGAGGGTATCGTGCGGCGTAGGAGGCCGTAGCCTGCACTTACCACTCCCACCTCGCATGCGCCGCCGCCCAAGGCCCCAGCCACCACAACCATCGCGGTGTTGCCATCGAGTCGATTTACACTGTCGGCGGCGAGGTCTTGCTGGGTTCGCAGGAGCCCCGGCGTCTTCCGCCTCCTGAACTGGCTACGCGTGCAGCAGCTGGGCGTGGTTGCTGCTATGCTCGAGGTGGTCGTGTTCGTGTGAGTCACGCCCGCGGGCCTCCCTTCTCTTGGGTTGTCGCCGTTGTGCACATGCACGCAACGTCTTCCGTTCTCTGCCGGCTGCCGGAGTTTTCCTCTACGCTTTCATGGCGGCCATGGTGCTCCAATCCCGAGTTTCCAGCGTCGCTACCTGGCCCGTGCAAGGTCCAAGCAGGGCGAGAAGGATGCCGGAGCCAGCCACAACCACAACCATTCCTCTGTGTGCATGCGTGAATTCTGTTGTGTGTCGTCAGCTTGCTTTCTATTTGCTGCTGCTTGCTTACTGCTTTCTGTATTGTTATAGTCTTAAATTTGTGTTCATACATGCAATTAACTAATTATATTCATTTTCAGGTACAAAGATTAATTTTGGCGATTATATTCATTTTCAGGTACAAAGATTAATTTGATTATATTCATTTTCAGGTACAAACATTATTTGCAGGAGTATAATGAGAAATATATGGTCTACTTACTTGAGTATGAATAGTCAGATGGAGAAAACATAATACTCCCTCCATTCCTAAATATTTGTCTTTCTAGAGATTTTAACAAGTGACTACATACGGAGCAAAATGAGTGAATCTACACTCTAAAATATGTCTATATACATCCGTATGTGGCAGCCATTTGAAATCACTAAAAAGACAAATATTTTGGAACGGTGGAAGTATGTAATTGAAAAAAAAAACAGTATGTGTTACACTGAATTTTCTTTTACCAGTTCCCTTTTGTACTCTATACTTATTTCTATGGTCCATGTTAGGATATCTCCTATAACTGGCATGATTGTTACACAAATCTGAATTCCTAAAGGTGCACCGGGATTTCAATGTTGCTAAAGAAAGAGACAAGGATCAGTGTTATTACTTACAGTACATCCTATCATGAATAGGCATAATATGCTTTTTACCTACCTTTTCCTTATGGACTATACCGGAGTACTCCCTCCGTCCTAAAATTTTTGTCTTAAATTTGTCTAAATACGGATGTATCTAACACTAAAATGTAACTAGATACATCCGTATGTATCTAAATTTAAGACAAGAATTTAGTGTTAGATACATCCGTATTTAAACAAATTTAAGACAAGAATTTTGAGACGGAGGGAGTACATGACTATTTTCAGTTAGCGCTAGCGGAGGGAACACGCAGCAATTGTTGTCCATCTGTACAGCGGCACTGTTGATGGTAAATTACGTGGACGCGGGCGCAGATGCCGTTGTTACTGTTTAGAGTAGAACGAGAGACAAAGCAAAATGATTCAAGTGTCATCTTTATTGATCATGTTCAAGTATATATACAATCGGGAAGGATGCATCCAAGAGAAGCGTCTGTTGCAAAAGGCGTCGATCGGGAGGAGACGAGCAACCGTTGGGCAGTTGCCAAAGTGGCAACCGCACGCATGGTGCGGGAATGCGGGGATTCCCCTAACTAACTGCTGGGGTTAATTAGTTTTAACACTCCCCCTAATCACCACTTAACCGTGTGTTTGATCATCATCTTGATTAAGTCTCCTCAAAAAACCCTGTGGGAAAAATGTGAGGAGTATAGTATTTGATATGTTGCCAAAACTCCTTCAAACCCAGTTGGAAAAATAAGGAAAAAACTATGCAACATATAACGGTTATTGTCTCTTTCAACTCAATACGAGAAAACTCATAGAATCAAGAGGACAATAAATATGTCGTTTATACTTTCCTAAAAACCCCGGTGGGGGAAAACAGAAAGTATGACATATGATCTCATGTTGATATTACCTCATTAAAAACCTTTATGAGAACTTGTAAAGTAAACTCATGAAGGGAAAAAGAGTATAATATGATGCTTTGAACAGGAACAATTCAGGAAGATACTCCCCCTGATTCTTGCAAATTCCAAAGCCGTCAGATACCAATTCCATGAACATATTTCTGGAATGTAAAAGTTGGTAGAGACTTGGTGTACAAATCAGTTGCATGATTTGACTTGCAAGATATGCAATATAAATATATTGCTTATTAGTAACCTGTTTGCATCCGGACAACACAAGAAACATTATCGTTAAGATAATGGTTGATGGATGTAGCCATGAGGTCTGTTTCGAAGACTCTCCATGAGAGGGCTAACACACCTAATAGGAACACTAAGCTTGTCTACGATCCAACATAGTGGGATCTGATCGATGTATCCAATGATATCGGAGTTCACATTCCTGTGAAACTGAAAACCAGGACAAGATGCTTGATGCCTTGGAGATATCGAAAGATATTCTTGAGTACCAACCAATTGTGTTTGGTGGATCCAATGGCATTATGGAACATTGAGTCCCAATATCTCATTTCCATCATCTCTTGGTCTAAATAGATTGTTCTCTACATCTAGAGAATGAACTACCATGAGAGTTATGGATGGATAAGATTTGTCCATAATGAGTTTCTCCAATATGTTTTGGATATAGACAACATGGTGTACCATAATGTATGAATGAAGGTGCTCAAGTTGTAGTAACGAGCAGTGTTTTGGTTTACCCAGATCCTTCATTTTAAACTCCGTCATTTAGATGATTACATGTGTCGTCATTGCAGACACACAAACATGGATAATCATCATCGTAGGAGTAATCCTTGTGGAAAGGAACTCACTAAGTCGGTTGTACCAAATGTACCGACAACGATAAGTCGTATGGTGACTTACTGATTTTACACAATGTATGTTGCATTTTGTATTTCGATTTAGAATTGAGATTCCATCGGGAATCAATCATATATGTCTGAATCTAGTGATGCACATGGATATGCAATCACTACATCTATCAACTGCAAAGATAGATGATTTTGTACTGCCAATGATATAAGTTATCAGAAAGAGATTCCACCTCTGGAGAATAGTTGGGTATCTGCGTGAACCCTTATGCTACAATACTTGCTCTTTGTTTTCACCACCTCGTTGTTCTCAATTCTGTTTCCAGAAGAAAACTGGTGTAGGTATTGCTTATGAATACCTTCCCATTATTGAGCAAGATTATTTCTACCTAGATTATACCCTTTGCTTGAGCTCAGTCCGAGTGTTCTCCACACTTTGCCATGACCATGGTCTTTGGATCTGAATCATTTGAAAGGTTTTTGGAATCTAGTTGAGAAATGTATGTCGACAATTTGTAGACTTCCGATTATATGATTCTCCAGAATCTATATATCAATATATAGTTGAGGGAAATATCGTTACCCATGGTGACTGCTCGCGATTTCCCAATGCGATTGAGTCGAGTATTCCGATGTCCCGGTCATTGTGTGCACTATGACCTGGGTTGGTGGAGGTTTTCCGTCCATTGAGTGTATACTACCCATTAGGTGTCTCTCAACGTGAAGTTGACTTGCATTCACTAATTCACATGCCTTGATATCCTTGCTTGCGAGAAGCTGAATCCTGATATATTTCTGCCATATATCTCCCCCTGTTGCTTTGAACGGGGAGTGGAGTGGATTTTGCTGGTACCTCCACTCTCTCAGGCGTACTTTTACAAGATTGTAGGATTGTGTGACACCTTTATAGTCAGTAAATGAATCTGGCAGGTTATTTGCAATGTGTTGCAAATCTTTTGAACGCATGATTCAGATCTTTGAGTACGTGGATTTGAGGCAGAAATGTGTTGAATATTCCACTAATTTTCTGGCATTCTTTATGGTACTTGAAATCTCCCCCTAATGCCTGGAAATGTTCCTCATTGAATTAGCATACTGGCTTTGAATAACTCCCCATGCGAGGGGCTTGAGGTATTGACGGAAATACAGTTATTCCTCACATAGATCCCAACTATATGTTGAGGGGCTAATGATGTATGCCGGTTGGTGATATCGGTATGCAACCAAATTACCGCAGATGGAAAATACTTGGTAGATTTCCACGCATCAAAGATAGAGGGGAATAATATTATGCAGTTCTATCATGAGCGTGTAAAACTGCATGACTCCAACGTAAAGTTGGTAAGTTGCAATTCCAAAGTAAAGATAATGCAATGAGCTTAGGATTCTACCAAACCATTTTTAGTCTAGACATTAGCACAAATTGCTAAACTTCAATCCAAGGCCATAGAGAAGGCACTCAAGGAGAATTCTGCAAGGTTATCCATTCGATTTGCTTGAAATCGATGTCAGGATAATGAGCCAACGGTTTCGTGTGAATAAAACACACACTTAAGATCATTATGTAGATATGTCTTTTAGAACCATGGATTACCTGAATAGTCTAGTCAATGGATGAGAAGAGCCACTTACCTCAACTTGATGTATTCAAGGAGTCTGAGTGGTTCAGGGTAGACTTTAAGGTGTGCGAGCCTGAAAATTAGCTTTCCTCTGTCACTTATAGTGCACATAAAATCCAAATATTATTAGAATTTAGCATCATAATAATCATAAACTATTAGAATTGCTGATAGTTTCGGTTTCAACCCAATGTCTCGATGACCAAGGCGAGCATGCCAAGTTTGTCATTTACAAGACACTCTAAAAAACTATCTCGTACACAACATGTGCTACGGGTTGTGTCGTATGTGTAGTACAATCCAGATGATACACAGAGAATGTGCTTGCCATATCCGTTGCATATGTTAAAGAGAAGTTAGTCCTCTTTGTTGTCATCATAAGTTTCGCTATGGAAACTATTTTGACTGATACCTCTATAGTTTAGTAGCGTACGAGTTAAATCGGGAAGCAATAAAGCATCCTGACGTTACTCGAGTACCCACAAGAATAGTAAATATGACTCGAGTTGGGCCAAAAAATACCTCATCGCGTCTAGCGATTTTAGAATATGTCCTTTCTCTCAACGAGAGTGGAAACATTTACTTCTCTGAGTATAAAGTTCATGGTGCATATGTCCACAAGGCACAAGTCATCTTTCATCAGACTGACCCCCGTAAAAATCTATATATAGACATGAAGATTTTCAAGAAAATCACTGTCAAATATATATAATACATACAAATGTATTTGTATCAAAGTGCTGATACAATATATTGTGATATACAATATATGATCACAACAATAATAATATTCATATTAGAACATCAGAAATGGACATAAATAAATTGATCACTAAGGAGATTGAGGGCCTAAATGTAGTCTCCAAACATGTCATTGATGCATATTCAACCTTCATGTTCTCTGTGCCCATAGGGTCCCGTGACAGCAGAGTAGTCATTTCATTGCTCGGTTCTAGAAGAACATTATGCAAACAACTGACTTCCATGATGTTGTCAGGTTTAAGGTTTGAAGTGAGTTTCAAACCTTTACCTTTGAGGTTCTTTGCGTCCCGGTGGTGTGGCTTGGATTACACGCGCTATCCCATGGGAGGCAAGACTGATCTTGATGTCCATGACCCGCTTAAGTAAGTTGTGGCCGTTAAGGACAAGCGGCTCAAATTACTTAGCCATCAATTACTTATAGGGGCAAACCAGAGATAATTAATTTACGAGTAGTAAATTAAAGACCATCATGGTTAGTGTTGTAATGAATTTTACAAAATTAATGGATATTTCAAGAACTTAGCTTGAAACCATTAGTGTGAATCTCAAATTGCTAAGTATGACATCTTGAAGATAATCTCCAAAATGGAGTAGATCTCGCAGCACTATGGAGTATAATCTGATGAAATCAGCAGATACTCACTCCTAATGCCTTATGTCACGACATAGTAAACTATGTGGGAGAGCACTTTGTCAAGCAATCATAATGTCAAAATGACAAAATGTAGGTTTTAACTGTAGTGGTGATAATCTGCAAAGCAGTAGATCTACACACTACCTTGTGATCTCAATACATCAATTTGAGGAAATCACTAAGAATTTTGCATCTGTATTTGCAAGAAATAAAAATCTCAATTGCAAATAGATGTATTAATCTCGACATGTGTTTAACATAGAGATAGAAACATCATAGAAATATTTCAAAATATATTGTACTCAACGGAGAAACAGTACTGTAGAAGTACTGAATTTATGTATGCAAGAGATTAAAAATCTCAATTGCAAATAGATGTAATTAATCTCGACACGTGTTAAACTTGAAGATATATAATATCAATTTAGGATCTGGAATACATTGATATTCAACAGAAGACAGTATTAGATGTACTGATTTTAACAGTTTAAAGCGGGAACTAACCATCGCTTAAAAATACTGTTAAAGCACAAATAAACTAAAAGCTGAAATGTGCTAGACGGCATGTTTTAGCCGCTCGTGGGCCATGGCTTAATTACCAGCCACATGCGCGTATGCCACGTGAAGGCATGTGTGGCAGCACACGGTCTGGCCAACCGAAGAGATAAGGAAACAAGTCCCCGCTAGAGATGAAATCTCCAGTGCTGGATCCCTCACTCACGGAGACTACCATAGAAATCCTCTCGCTCTAGGGGCTCCATGTACCAGTGCGCCGGAGCGGCTGCTCGACGGCGAGGTCGTTAGGAGAAGGCCGATAAGACGACGGCGGGCGCCGGAGCGTGGCGCAGGCGGAGAAGTGGCGGGCGTCAGGGACGGCCGGCAGTGTCCGCGTCGACAACCACATCGCTGGCTTCAGCTTCAACAACCGCAGGGGTTGGAGACGGCAGCGCCGCGGTTTCGTC